>NC_087200.1:216922107-216942107 GCF_015104395.2 Macrobrachium nipponense
TCAAAGCTGGCAAATAGTCGGATATCTAGATATATTCTTACTTATGTCTTTCTCTGGTTATTCTTTGGGAATAATCTGAAAGACGGCTCTTCAGAAAAACAAGCATGCTATGTCCCTTGATGCACACTTCTAATAGAAGTTCTATCTCAAAGCAGGCAAACAGTTGGATATCTGGATCTATTCTTGCAAATAATCTAGAAGACAGACTCTGCAGAAAAGTCAAGTATACTATATCCCTTGATGTAGACTTCTAATTGAGTTCTTTGTCAAAGCGGGCAAATAGTCGGATAAATAGACTATCTTACAGATGTCTTCCTCTGGTTATTCTGTGAATAATCTAGAAGACAGGCTCGCAGAAAGTCAAGTATGCTATGTCACTTGATGCACACTTCTAATAGAAATTCTCTGTCAAAGCGGGCAAATAGTCGGATATCTAGATCTATTCTGCTATGTCTTCTCTGGATAATCTGTGGGAATAATCGAGAAGACCGGCTCTGCAGAAAGTCAAGTATGCTATGTCCCTGATGCAGACTTCTTACAGAGGTTCTCTATCAAAGCAGGCAAATAGTCGGATATCTAGATATATTATTGCAGATGTCTTCGTCTGGTTATTCTGTGGGAATAATCTAGAAGACCGGCTCTGCAAAAAGTCAAGTATGCTATGTCCCTTGATGCACACTTCTAATAGAAGTACTCTGTAGAAGCGGGCAAATAGTCGGATATCTAGGTCTATTCTTGCAGATGTCTTCTTCGTTATTCCGTGGGAATAATCTAGTAGACTGGCTGTGCAGAAAGTCAAGTATGCTATGTCCCTTGATGCAGACTTCTAATAGAAGTTCTCTGTCAAAGCGGGCAAATAGTCGGATATCTAGATCTATTCTTGCAGATGTCTTCCTCTGGTTATTCTGTGGGAATAATCTAGAAGACCGGCTCTGCAGAAAGTCAAGTATGCTATGTGCCTTGATGCAGAATTCTAATAGAAGTTCTATTTCAAAGCAAATAGTCGGATATCTAGATATATTCTTGCATATGTCTTTCTCTGATTATTCTGTGGGAATAATCTAAAGACCAGCTCTTCAGAAAAACAAGTATACTATGTCCCTTGATGCACACTTCCAATTGAAGTTTCTATGTCAAAGCTGGCAAACATTTGGATATCTAGATCTATTCTTGCAAATAATCTAGAAGACAGACTCTGCTGAAAGTCAACTATGCCATATCCCTTGATGCAGACTTCTAATAGAAGTACTCTGTCAAAGCGGGCAAATAGTCGGATATCTACATCTATTCTTGCAGATGTCTTCTTCTAGTTATTCCGTGGGAATATCTAGAAGACTGGCTGTGCAGAAAGTCAAGTATGCTATGTCCCTTGATGCACACTTCATACAGAGGTTCTCTATCAAAGCGGGCAAATAGTCGGATATCTAGATCTATTCTTGCAGATGTCTTTCTCTGGTTATTCTGTGGGAATAATATAGAAGACCGGCTCTGAAGACAGTCAAGTATGCTATGTCCCTTGATTCACACTTCTAATAGAAGTACTCTGTCAAAGCGGGCAAATAGTCGGATATCTAGATCTATTCTTACAGATGTCTTCTTCTGGTTATTCTGTGGGAATAATCTAGAAGACCAGGTCTTCAGAAAGACAAGTATGCTATGTCCCTTGATGCAGACTTCTAATAAAAGTTCTCTGTCAAAGAGGGCAAACTAGTCGCATATCTAGATCTAGTCTTGCAGATGTCTTCCCTCTAGTTATTCAGTGGGAATAATCTAAAATACTAGCTGTTCAGAAGACCAAGTATGCTAGGTCCCTTGATGCACACTTCTAATAGAAGTTCTCTGTCAAAGTTGGCAAACAGATGGATATCTAGATCTATTCTTGCAAATAATCTAGAAGACAGACTCTGCAGAAAGTCAAGTATGCTATGTCCCTTGATGCAGACTTCTAATAGAAGTTCTTTGTGAAAGCGGGCAAATAGTCGGATATCTTGATCTATTCTTACAGATGTCTTCCTCTGGTTATTCTGTGGGAATAATCTAGAAGACCGGCTCTGCAGAAAGTCAAGTATGCTATGCCCCTTGATGCAGACTTCTAATAGAAGTTCTCTGTCAATGCGAGCAAATAGTCGGACATCTAGATCTATTCTTGCAGATGTCTTCCTCTGGTTATTCTGTGGGAATAATCTAGACGACTGGTTCTGCAGAAAGACAAGTATGCTATGTCCCTTGATGCATACTTCTAATAGAAGTTTTCTGTCAAAGCGGGCAAATCGACGGATATCTAGATATATTCTTGCAGAGGTCTTCCTTTGGTTATTCTGTGGGAATAATCTAGAAGACCGGCTCTGCAGAAAGTTAAGTATGTTATGTCCCTTGATGCAGACTTCTAAAAGAAGTTTTCTGTCAAAGCAGACAAATAGTTGGATATCTATATCTATTCTTACAGATGTCTTCTTCTTGATAATCTGTGGGGATACTCTAGAATACCCACTCTACAGAAAGAAAAGTATGCTATGTACCCTTGCTGCAGACTTCTAATTGAAGTTCTCTGTCAAAAGCGGGCAAATAGTTGGATATCTATATCTATTCTTGCAGATATCTTCCTCTGGTTATTCTGTGGGAATAATCTAGAAGACCGGCTCTGCCGAAAGTAAAGTATGCTATGTCCTTTGATGCAAACTTCTAATAGAAGTTCTCTGTTAAAGCGGGCAAATAGTAGGATATCAAGATCTATTCTTGCAGATGTCTTCCTCTAGCTATACTGTAGGAATAATCTAGAAGACTTGCTCCGCTGAAAATCAAGTATGCTATGTCCCTTGATGCAGACTTCTAATTGAAGTTCTCTGTCAAAGCGGGCAAATATTTGGATATCTAAATATATCTTGCAGATGTCTTCCTCTGGTTATTCTGTGAGAATAATCTAGAAGACCGGCTCTTCAGAAACACAAGTATGCTATGTCCCTTGATGCACACTACTGATAGAAGTTTCTCTGTCAAAGCGGGCAAACAGTTGGATATCTAGATCTATTCTTGCAAATAATCTAGAAGACAGACTCTGCAGAAAGTCAGGTATGCTATTCCCTTGATGCAGACTTCTAATACAAGTTCTTGAGAAAGCAGGCATATAGTCGGATATCTAGATCTATTCTTGCAGATTCTTCCTCTGGTTATTCTATGGGAATAATCTAGAAGACCAGCTCCTCAGAAAGTCAAGTATACATGGCCCTTGATGCAGACTTCTAATAGAAGTTCCTGTCAAAGCGAGCAAATAGTCGGATATCTAGAACTATTCTTGCAGATGTCTTCTCTGGTTATTCTGTGGGAATAATCTAGACGACTGGCTCTTCAGAAAAACTGTATGCTATGTCCTGTGATGCCGACTCTGTCAAAGCGGGAAAATAGTCGGATATCTAGATCTATTCTTGCAGATGTCCTCCTCTGGTTATTCTGTAGGAATAATCTAGAGAACAGGCTCTTCAGAAAGTCAAGTATGCTATGGTCCTTGATGCAGACTTCTAATAGAAGTTCTCTGCCAAAGAGGGCAAATAGTTGGATATTTAAATCTATTCTAGCAGAGGTCTTCCTCTGGTTATTCTGTGGGAATAATCTAGAAGACCGGCCCTGCAGAAAGAAAAGCTGCTATGTCCCTTGATGCAGACTTCTAATAGAAGTTCTATTTCAAAGCGGGCAAATAGTCGGATATCTAGCTCTATTCTTACAGATGTTTTCCTCTGGTTATTCTGTGGGTAATAATCTAAAAGACCGGCTCTTACAAAGACAAGTATGCTGTTTCCCTCGATGCACACTTTTAATAGAAGTTTCTCTGTCAAAGCGGGGCATAACAGTTGGATATCAAGATCTATTCTTGCAAATAATCTAGAAAACAGACTCTGCAGAAAGTCAAGTTTATGCTATGTCACTTGATGCAGACTCTGTCAATGCGGGCAAATAGTCGTATATCTAGATATATTCTTGCAGATGTCATCCTCTGGTTATTTTATGGGAATAATCTAGACGACTCGCTCTGCAGAAAGAAAAGTATGCTATGTCCCTTGATGCAGACTTCAAATAGAAGTTCTTTGTCAAAGCGGACAATTAGTCGGATATCTAGATCTATTCTTACAGATGTCTTCCTCTGGTTATTCTGTGGGAATAATCTAGAAGACCGGCTCTGCAGAAAGTCAAGTATGCTATGTCACTTGATGCAGACTTTTAATAGAAGTTCTATTTGAAAAGCTGAAAAATATCGGATATCTAGATCTATTCTTACATATGTCTTTCTCTGGTTCTTCTATGGGAATAATCTAAAAGTCCGGCTCTCCAGAAAATCAAGTATGCTATGTCCTTTGATGCACACTTCCAATAGAAGTTCTCTGTTAAAGCGGGCAAATAGTTGGATATCTAGATCTATTCTTGCAAATAATCTAGAAGACAGACTCTGCAGGAAGTCAATATGCTATGTCCCTTGATGCTTACATCTAATAGAAGTCCTTTGTCAAAGCAGGCAAATAGTCGGATATATAGATCTATTCTTGCAGATGTCTCCTTTGGTTATTCTGTGGGAATAATCTAGAAGACCAGCTCTGCAGAAAGTCAAGTATGATATTTCCCTTGATGCACACTTCTAATACACATTCTCTGTGAAAGTGGGCAAATAGTCGGATATCTAGATCTATTCCGCATAGGTGCTTCCTCTGTATAATCTGTGAGAATAATCTAGAAGACCGGCTCTGTAGAAAAGTTAAGTATGTTATGTCCCTTGATGCAGACTTCTAATAGAAGTTCTTTGTCAAAGCTGGCAAATAGTCAGATATCTAGATCTATTCTTGCAAATGTCTTCCTCTGGTTATTCTGTGGGAATAAACTAGACAACTGGCTCTGCAGAAAGTCAAGTATGCTATTCCCATTGATGTAGACTTCTAATAGAAGTTCTCTGTCAAAGCAAGCAAATAGTCGGATATCTAGATCTATTCTTGCAGATGTCTTCCTCTGGTTATTCTGTGGAATAATCTAGACGACCGGCTCTGCAGAAAGTCAAGTATGCTATGTCACTTGATGCAGACTCTGTCAATGCGGGCAAATAGTCGTATATCGAGATATTCTTGCAGATGTCATCCTCTGGTTATTTTGGATGGGAATATCTAGACGACTCGCTCTGCAGAAAGAAAAAAAAAGTATGCTATGTCCCTTGATGCAGAATTCTAATAGAAGTCTCCGTCAAGCGGGAAATAGTCGGATATCTAAATCTATCTTGCAGATGACTTCCTCTGTATTCTGGGTAAAATTCGAAGACCGGCTCAGTAGAAAGTCAAATATGCTATGTCCTTGATGCAGACTTCTAATAGAAGTTCTTTGTCAAAGAGGGCAATAGTCGGATATCTAGATTGATTCTTGCAAATGTCTTCCTTTGGTTATTTTGTGGGAATAATCTAGAACACCGGCAATGCAGAAAGTTAGATATGCTATGTCCCTTAATGCAGGCTTCTAATAGAAAGTTCTCTGTCAAAGCGGGCAAATAGGTCCGATATCTAGATCTATTCCTGCATATGTCTTCCTCCTGGTTACTCTGTGGGAACTATTTAGTAGACCGGTTTTGCAGAAAGACAAGTATGCTATGTCCCTGATGCGACTTCTAATAGAAGTTCTCTGTCAAAGCAGGCAAATAATCAGATATGTAGATCTATTCTTGAATATGTCTTCCTCTGGATAATCTGTGGGAAAATCTAGAAGAACGGCTCTTGCAGAAAGTTTCAAGTATGCTATGTCACTTGATTCAGACTTCTAATAGAAGTTCTTTGTCAAAGCTGTCAAATAGTCGGATATCTAGATCTATTTTGGCAAATGTCTTCCTCTGGTTATTCTGTGGGAATAATCTAGACGACGGCTCTGCAAAAGTCAAGTATGCTATGCCCATTGATGCAGACTAATAATAGAAGTTCTCTGTCAAAACAAGCAAATAGTCGGATATCTAGATCTATTCTTGCAGATGTCTTCCTCTGGTTATTCCGTGAGACTAATCTAGAAGATCGGCTCTGTATAAATACATGTATGCTATGTCCCATGATGCAGATTTCTTATAGAAGTTCTCTGTCAAAGCGGACAAATAGTTGGTTATCTAGATCTATTCTGCAGATGTCTTCCTCTGGATATTCTGTGGGAATGATCTAGAAGACGGCTCTGCAGAAAGACATGTATGCTATGTCCCTTGATGCAGACTTCTAATAGAAGTTCTGTGTCAAAGCAGGCAAATAGTCGGATATCTAGATCCATTCTTGCAGATGTCCTCTTCTTGTTATTCTGTGGGAATAATCTAGAAGACCGGCTCCGCAGAAAGTCAAGTATGATATGTCCTTCATGCACACTTCTAATAGAAGTTCTCTGTCAAAGCTGGCAAATAGTCGGATATCTAGATCTATTATTAAAGATGTTCCTTCTTTCTTAGTTATTCTGTGGGAATATCTAAAGACCGTTCTGCAGAATGTCAAGTATGCTATATCCCTTGATGCAGACTTCCAACAGAAGTTTTTCTCATCAAAGCAGCAAATAGTCGGATATCTTAGATCTATTTTGGCAGATATCTTCCTCTGGTTATTCCGTGGGAATAATCAAGAAGACCGGCTTTGCAGACTTCATGCAGACTTTCAATAGGAGTTTCTCGTCAAATCAGGCAAATAGTCGGATATCTAGGTCTATTATTGTAGATGTCTTCCCTCTAGTTATTTTGTGGGAATAATCTAAAAGACCGGCTCTTCAGAAAGACAATATGCTATGTCCCTTGATGCACACTTCCAATAGAAGTTCTCTGTCAAAGCAGGCAAACAGTTGGATATC
This sequence comes from Macrobrachium nipponense, assembly GCF_015104395.2. Lineage (NCBI taxonomy): Eukaryota > Metazoa > Arthropoda > Malacostraca > Decapoda > Palaemonidae > Macrobrachium > Macrobrachium nipponense. The sequence goes on from NC_087200.1 coordinate 216,928,939, forward strand.
TAGATCTATTCTTGCAAATAATCTAGAAGACAGACTAAGCAGAAAGTCAAGTATGCTATGTCCGTTGATGCAGACTTCTAATAGAAGTTCGTTTGTCAAAGCGGGCAAATAGTCGGATATAATAGATCTATTCTTGAAGATGTCTTCCTCTGGTTATTCAGTGGGAATAAATCCTAGAAAGACCGGCCTCTACCAGCAAAGTCAAGTTATGACTATGTCCCTTGATGCATACTTCTAATAGAAATTATCTGTCAAAGCGGGCAAACAAATAGTCGGATATCTAGATCTATTCTTGCATATATCTTCCTCTGGATAATCTGTGGGATAATCTAGAAGACCAGCTCTGCAGAAAGTCAAGTATACTTTGTCCCTTGATGCAGACTTCCAATAGAACTTCTTTTTCAAAGCTGGCAAATAGTCGGATATCTAGATCTATTCTTGTAAATGTCTTCCTCTGGTTATTCTGTGGAATAATCTAGAAGACCGGCTCTGCAGAAAGGTCAGTATGCTATGTCCCTTGATGCAGACTTTTAATAGAAGTTCTCTGTCAAACCGAGCAAATAGTCGGATATCTGGATCTATTCTTGCAGATGTTCTTCCTGTGGTTATTCTGTGTGTATAATCTAGACGACTGGCTCTGCAGAAAGACAAGAATGATATGTCCCTTGATGCACACTTCTAATAGAAGTTCTCTGTCAAAGCGGGCAAACAGTTGAATATCTAGATCTATTCTTGCAAATAATCTAGAAGACAGACTCTGAAGAAAGTCAAGTATGCTATGTACCTAGATGCAGACTTCTAATAGAAGTTCTTTGTCAAAGCGGGCAAATCGTCAGATATCTAGATCTATTCTTGCAGATGTCTTCATCTTGTTATTCTGTAGGAATAATCTAGAAGACCTGCTCTGCAGAAAGTTAAGTATGTTATGTCCCTTGATACAGACTTTTAATAGAAGTTCTCTGTCAAAGTGGACAAATAGTTGGATATATATATTTATTCTTATAGATGTCTTCCTCTTGATAATCTGTGGGAAATAAACTCTAGAATACTGGCTCTAACAGAAAGCCAGGTATTGCTATGTCCCTTGCTGCAGACTTCTAATAGAAGTTCTCTGTCAAAGCGGACAAATAGTTGGATATCTATATTTATTCTTACAGATGTATTCTTCTGGATAATCTGTGGGAATACTCTAGAATACCGTTTCTGCAGAAAGTCAAGTATGCTATGTCCCTTGATGCAGACTTCTAATAGAAGTTCTCTGTCAAAGCAGGCAAATAGTCTGATATCAAGATCCATTCTTGCAGATGTCTTCCTCTATCTATTCTGTGGGAATAATCTATAAGACAGGCTCTTTCGAAAGACAAGAATGCTCTATCCCTTGATGCAGACTTCTAATAGAAGTTCTCTGTCAAAGATGGCAAATAGTCGGATATCTAGATTTATTTTTGCAGATGTCTTCCTCTGGTTATTCTGTGGGAATAATCTAGATGACTGGCTCTTCAGAAAGGCAAGAATGCTATGTCCCTTGATGCAAACTTCTAATAGAAGTTCTTTTTCAAAGCAGTCAAATAGTCGGATATCTAGCTCTATTCTTACAGATGTCTTCCTTTGGTTATTCTGTGGGAATAATCTAAAAGACCGGCTCTTCAGAAAGACAAGTATGCTATGTCCCTTGATGCACACTTCTAATAGAAGTTCTCTGTCAAAGCGGGCAAACAGTTGGATATCTAGATCTATTCTTGCAAATAATCTAGAAGACAGACTCTGCAGAAAGTCAAGTATGCTATGTCCCTTAATGCAGAACTTCTAATAGAAGTTCTTTGTCAAAGCAGGCAAATAGTCGGATATCTAGATCTTTCTTGCAGATTGTCTTCCTCTGGTTATTCTGTGGGAGTAATCTAGAATACCGGCTCTGCAGAAAGTGAAGTATGCTATGTCCCTTGATGCACACTTCTATAGAAGTACTCTGTCAAAGCGGGCAAATACTCGGATATCTAGATCTCTTCTTGCAGATGTCTTCCTTCTGGTTATTCTGTGTGAATAATCAAGACGACTGGCTCTGCAGAAAGACAAGAATGCTATGTCCCTTGATACATACTCTGTCAAAGCGGGCAAATAGTCAGATATCTAGATCTATTCTTGCAGATGTCCTCCTCTGGTTATTCTGTGGGAATAATCTAGAAGACAGGCTCTTCAGAAAGTCATGTATGTTTATGACCCTTGAGCACACTTCTAATAGATTGTTCTCTGCCAAAGAGGCAAATAGTCGGATATCTAAATCTATTCTAGCAGAGGTCTTCCTATGGTTATTCTGTGGGAATAATCTAGATGACTGGCTCTGCAGAAAGACAAGTATGCTATGTCCCTTGATGCAGACTTCTAATAGAAGTTCTATTTCAAAGCGGGCAAATAGTCGGATATCTAGCTATATTCTTACAGATGTCTTCCTCTGGTTATTCTGTGGTAATAATATAAAAGACCGGCTCTTCAGAAAGACAAGTATGCTATGTCCTTGATGCAAACTTCTAATAGAAGTTCTCTGTCAAAGCGGGCAAACAGTTGGATATCTAGATCTATTCTTGCAAATAATCTAGAAGATAGACTCTGCTGAAAGTCAAGTATGCTATGTCCCTTGATGCAGACTTCTAATAGAAGTTCTTTGTTCAAAGCGGGCAAATAATTGGATATCTAGATCTATTCTTGCAGATGTCTTACTCTGGTTATTCTGTAGGAATAATCTATAAGAGCGGCTCTGCAGAAAAGTTAAGTATGCTATGTCCTTTGATACAGACTTCTAATAGAAGTTCTATTTCAAAGCTGGCAAAATAGTCGGATATTTAGATCTATTCTTGTATATGTCTTTCTGTGGTTATTTTGTGGGAATAATCTAAAAGACCGGCTCTTCAGAAAGACAAGTATGCTATGTCCCTTGATGCACACTTCTAATAGAAGTTCTCTCTCAAAGCAGGCAAACAGTTGGATATCTAGATCTATTCTTGCAAATAATCTAGAAGACAGACTCTGAAGATGTCAAGTATGCTATGTACCTTGATGCAGACTTCTAATAGAAGTTCTATGGTCAAAGCGAAATAGTCGAGTATATAGATCTATTCTTGCAGATGTCTTCCTCTGGTTATTCTATGGGAATAATCTAGAAGACCGGCTCTGCAGAAAAGTCAAGTATGCTATGTCCCTTGATGCACACTTCTAATAGAAATTCTCTGTCAAAGCGGGCAAATAGTCGGATATCTAGATCTATTCTTGCTATAGTCTTCCTCTGGATAATCTGTGGGAATAATCTAGAAGACCGGCTCTGCAGAAAGTCAGTATGCTATATCCCTTGATGCAGACTTCTAATAGAAGTTCTTTGTCAAAGCTGCAAATAGTCGGATATCTAGATCTATTCTTGCAGATTTTTTCCTCCTTGTATTATCTGGGAATAATCTAGAAGACCGCTCTGCAGAAAGTCAAGTATGCTATATCCATTGATGCAGAATTCTAATAGAAGTTCTCTGTCAAAGCGAGAGCAAAAAGTCGGATATCTAGATCTATTCTTGCAGATGTCCTCCTCTGGTTATTCTGTGGGAATAATCTAGAAGACAGGCTCTGCTGAAAGTCATGTATGCTATGTCCCTTGATGCAGACTTCTAATAGAAGTTCTCTGTCAAAGAGGGCAAATAGTCGGATATCTAAATCTATTCTAGCAGAGGTCTTCCTCTGGTTATTCTGTGGGAATAATCTAGAAGACCGGCTCTGCAGAAAGAAAAGTATGCTATGTCCCTTGATGCAGACTTCTAATAGAAGTTCTCTGTCAAAGAGGGCAGATAGTCGGATATCTATATTGAGTTCTTGCAAATGTCTTCCTCTGGTTTTTTTTTGTGGGAATAATCTAGAAGAACGGCTCTTCAGTAGGACAAGTATGCTATGTCCCTTGATGCAGACTTTTAATAGAAGTTCTCTGTCAAAGCAAGCAAATAGTTTGATATATAGATCTATTCTTGCAGATGTCTTCTTCTGGTTATTCTGTGGGAATAATCTAGAAGACCGGTTCTGCAGAAAGACAAGTATGCTATGTCCCTTGATGCAGACTTCTTTTAGAAGTTCTCTGTCTAAGCAGGCAAATAGTCGGATATTTAGATCTATTCTTGCAGATGTCCTCTTCTTTTTAGTCTGTGGGAATAATGTAGAAGACCGGCTCTGCAGAAAGTCAAGTATGATATGTCCCTTCATGCAGACTTCTAATAGAAGTTCTCTGTCAAAGTGGGCAAATAGTCGGATATCTAGATATATTATTGCAGATGTCTTCCCTCTAGTTATTCTGTGGGAATAATCTAAAAGACCGTTTTGCAGAATGTCAAGTATGCTATGTCCCTTGATGCAGACTTCTAACAGAAGTTCTCTGTCAAAGCAGGCAAATAGTCGGATATCTAGATCTATTCTGGCAGATGTCTTCCTCTGGTTATTCTGTGGGAATAATCTAGAGAGCCGGTTCTGCAGAAAGTCAGGTTATGTTATGTTCCTTCATGCAGACTTTCAATAGAAGTTCTCTGTCAAAGCAGGCAAATAGTTTGATATCTAGATCTATTATTGCAGATGTCTTCCCTCTAGTTATTCTGTGGGAATAATCTAAAAGACCGTTCTGCAGAAAGTCAAGTATGCTATGTACCTTGATGCAGACTTCTAATAGAAGTTCTCTGTCAAAGCGGGCAAATAATCGGATATCTAGATCCATTCTTACAGATGTCTTCCTCTTGTTATTCTGTGGGAATAATCTAGAAGACCGGCTATGCAGAAAGACAAGTATAGTATGTTCCTTGATGCAGACTTCTAATAGAAGTTCTATGTCAAACCGGGCAAATAGTCGGATATCTAGATCTATTCTTGCAGATGTCATCTTCTGGTTATTCTGTGGGAATAATCTAGAAGACCTGCTCTGCAGAAAGTCAAGTATGCTATGTCCCTTGATGCAGACTTCTAATAGAAGTTCTCTGTCAAAGCGGGCAAATAGTCGGATATCTAGATCTATTCTTGCAGATGTCTCCTTTTGGTTACTCTGTGGGAATAATCTAGAAGACCGGCTCTGCAGAAAGTCAAGTATGCTATGTCCCTTGATGCAGAATTCTATTAGAAGTTCACTGTCAAAGCGGGCAAATAGTCGGTTATCTAGATCTATTCTTGCAGATATCTTCTTCTGGTTATTGTGTTGGAATAATCTAGAAGACCGGTTCTGCAGAAAGTCAAGTATGCTATGTCCCCTGATGCAGACTTCTAATAGAAGTCCTGTCAAAGCGGGAAAATAGTCGGATATCTAGATCTATTCTTTCAGATGTCTTCCTATGGTTATTCTGTTGGAATAATCAAGAAGATTGCAATGACTCTGAGCATGATGTAGCATCATGAACTGGTGACCAGTCAGAATCCTTCACATGGGCTGTTTCTTTGCAGCCGTAAAGACAAGTCTGACGGAGGAATGAGGTCAAGCTGGCAGGATGAGAGCTAAATGCTGTTTAGAGGAAGGAGGACTAGCTCTCATTTTGAGAGCCAATAGCTGTTCAGACGAAGGAAAAAGTTAGTTTTCTGTATATGGTAAAATTGTATTCGTTGTGTCTATGATTATTAAAACATCAAGAAAGGAATTTTGTGTCTGTTTCCCATTCAACTTTTAATTTGATGCTGGGCACTAATGCATTTAATTTGAAAGGAATTCATCAAAAGTGCCCCATCTATTATCCCAAAATGTTAGTATATCATCTACATATCGCATCAACAGCATGTTTTTTGGTTTTATTGCATTTATTACTGTAGTTTCAAAGTATTTCATGTGCAGATTTGCTAAAAACAGGACTTAAAGGACTAACCCATACTACACCCGAATGAATGATTCCCCGAATGAAAATACATTATTAGATGCAGAGAATTCAACTACTTTATTATTTTGTCAGCACCAATGGGAAATGATCTGAAGAGGGTGATAATATTTCCCTCAAAAACTGAAGACGTCCTGTACTGGTACTTTGTGAATAGGGAATCTATGTCAAGGCTTAAAAGTTTTTATGTTGTGAAGTGATAATGTGCTTCTCTGATTTGTGACAAAAAATTTTCCAAATGTTTTAATGCGACTGAGAGAGAAAATGCCTAAAAAAAAAAGGGAAAGGAGGACAGCTAACCATTTAGAAATTTTGTGATTGAAAGCTCAGCACATGAAATGATGGGTCTGAATGGAAGATTGTCTTTGTGAGTTTTGGAGGCCATAAAAGTAGGGCAGTTTAGATTAATTACTTTAAATTTCTCTAATAGTTCAATGCTCTTTTTGTCTTGGCAAATTAATCTTACCTTTCGAAAAAATTCTGTGGGGACGTTTTGGAGGGGATTTTTCGCCAGTTTGTCATAAGTGTTTATGTTGCTAAGGAGTTGGTACAAGAGTCAAATGTTGGAATCAGCCTTGATTAAAGAGAGGCAGGTAATGAACATCTCAAAAGGAGCATGGGATTCAGATGTGATCGACAAGATTTTCATTCAACCAACGCTAAGAAGATTAAGGAAGATTATCAGCGGGAGTGACCTAAATTGGCTTACCTGTGGATGGATCTCTTAGTACAAATACCATCTTTTCTGAGAGATCATGACTATTTAAGTAAAATTAAAATTTACATAAGATGCAATCTACATAGAAACCCATTAATCGTTTTTAATAAAAAGAAAAAGTATTTGAAAGTATATGGCATGAAAACATAAATTAAACCTAACGACGGAAAAGTATATCTGGACAGCATAGTTGAACACGAAGGATAAAATATGATGCACATTATATTAAGAAAAAAAAAACACAAACTAACAGTGAACAATAATGTAAAATTCCGAACCAGAAAAAAAATCTCCAAACTTCATTTTTGCTTTACCCGTGAAATGAGAAAATCCTGAAATAATCTTGGGGATTCGTCATGCTGAGGAGAAAAATACAGAATTACGTTGCAACAGAATTCGTCAAGCTTATCCCAGAATTGTGCAAAGCTGCTTGATTATTAAATAGAGTGCAATGTTGCTGGCAAAAAGGAAATAAGAGAATGTCATCTGTCTGAATACTACCTCTCTGGAGATCTAATACCTTCATTTTTTTTTTGTGTAAGGATTTCAGGCTTTTAGGAGTATTTTTATTTTTATATCAATGGAAAGTATAATAATGAATAGCCATTATAACGCATCTATATTTTCTAAGTATATAAATTATCATTTATTATTGCAAGGACTGTAGAACCATTAATCCCTTCAATGAAATGCATTTGCCTGATATGAATAGCATGACTCTCTCTCTCTCTCTCCTCTCATAGTGTTATGTACAAAGTATTCATTTAATGAAGTATATTAAAAGATTTGGGACGTTTTCATGCAGACCAATATATTATTTATCTTTTATATGTACATATTTTATATATATATATATATATATATATATATATATATATATATATATATATATATATATATATCATATATATATATATATATATATATATATATATATCAGCAATAGAAGAGTTCCGTGGAAATCGGAGACGAATAATAAATATTAAAACCACGGCTTGAATGAAGAGCATCTTTATTTGCGACTAGTTTTCGGAGATTTACTTTCCTCCGTCATCGGGCAATCTATAATGAAATATTATTTACAATTAAAATCAATGACGTAATATAAGTTACATTAAAACAAAGCAAAATAAGATAAAATTACATAATTACTATAAGTTACATTAACAAATTAACGAAGCAAAATAAATATAAAATTCACAATTACAAGACATAATAACCTAAACTCGCAGTAAAATCTTAAAATATAGAGAAATACATTGTTTGTTGTCAAAGAGAGCAGAAAAAATCTATAAATAAAAAAACAAAAACACAGCAGTTCAACAGACCTTTCATTATTACAAAGAGAGGGTTTTATCTCTTATGGTATATAGAGACTCAACCACTCCGAGCTCCATTGCGTTGGTTCTGCAAGTAAGGACTGAAAAGGAATCTACATTGATAGGATGGTCATATTCTTCAGAGTGTGACGAATGGCACTAAATGGTGGTTTGCTTAATGGCCTATTTGTCCTAACAGATCTTCCGAGATGTTCGAAGATGCGAACCTGAACTGTCGTTTAGATTTTCTTTTCCAATGTACATTGCACTACAGCAATGACACTTATACTTATACACAATAGCTGACTGCAGTTCTGTTGGTATCACATCCTTGAACCTGAAGAATTTTTGTAATTTAGATTTAGGCTTAAATATTACTCGAATGTTTACTTGTGGGTAGAATTATCATGCAAAAGTTTTGGTTACTCTTTTTTTTTAACATTAAAGGACCTATTTCCAAGAAAACGTGATGGGAAAATACATAAACTGCTCTGTTGACAGTGACAGTTTGTAGGTTTCTTTTGGAAGAATAAGAATTTTTGAAGCTCCTTTTCCTATATACTATCAGTTAAAAAAACTTTTTGCTAAAAACCGTTCAAAAATAAGCACTGCTTGATGAAATTAAACTCTAGTTTCATATTACATAATTTGAACATATATTAAAAGCCCTCGATGTTAAGGTCGTAATCAAATTTCTCTTGAACTGAACAGGAATAAATGAGGACATTTTGGTGGTCAAACCCGTTGAAAGTCGGTTTCCTATAAAACAGGATTTCCAGTGCCAGTGTACATTTGTATGATCGTTAGAACGATTTGACTACAAACTCAGGAAGATCAAATGCGATATCGACTTTTTATCATCATGTCAGCAGCAAAATCTTACGCCTAGTTTCCTGCATTTAAACTATACGACCGTCATCTGCATCATACTCGCCTTTACCGTAACTGCCAACGCCAGTTCTTAGGAAGAGAGCTAGCAGCCAAACGACGTAGTTTGGATTGTTGTGTTATCAAAAAAGGACTCTTTAACTACGCAGCTGAAGAATTCGGTGTCTTGGATAGATTTCAACCATCTTTTGAATCTCGTTGATAAATGTAACTCTTCGAAGATAAGTCGTGTTAAATTTGTGCAAAGTAATAAACTCCGAAAATTAGGTCTCACTGATGATAATGGTGTTCCATATGATAAAGTTATTTTTAATTACTCGAGTAGAATTCTCTCCGATATTGAGAAAAGATTTAATGTAAAGGTTTGAATTATGTTTTATCTTTCTGTAAACCTGATTTTATTGACCATTTTTGCACATTTGAAAATGTTTTTTCAAAGGCATACTTAACCATTCCTTCTATGATAGAGATAATAAGGGTTTTGAGTTTTCAAGTGCTCACTGAAACATCTAGCATTTTCTTCTTTTTATGATAGGGATAGAAATTCTTTTGTACATAATATTTCTAAGGAAAAGAAAACGAAGTTTTGAAGAATTTGGCTAACGATAGATCTGTGGTAGTTTTGAAGCCAAATAAAGGTAATGGGTAGTTTTTGAATGACAACCAGGATGATTATATTTCTAAAATGCTTAATGTGTTTGGGTGATCATACCAAATTCCAATCTGTTAAAGATAATATTCTTTTAACTATTCTAAACAAGGAAGAGAAGATAAAAATGGTTTTTAAGAAAATTGAAAGCTGAAGGTGTTGTTGATGATTCTCTGTATTCCAGACTTTTCACATCAGGCTCAAAACCAGGTATTTTATACGGTTTACCTAAGGTCCATAAAGAAGATTGTCCTTTAAGACCAATAATGTCTGCTATTGGTACATTTAATTACAAGTTAGCAAAATTCTGTTACCTATTCTAACACCGATCACCTCCAACCAGTACATGTAAAGGACTCGTTTACTTTTGTAAAAGAAATTTGTGAAGTGAATTATGAGCAATGTGTAATGGCCAGTTTTGACATTAAATCTTTGTTTACTAACATACCCTTAAATGAAACAATTGACATATGTGTTAACGATTTGTTTAAAGATGCCGATATATAATTTGAAAAGTTTTCTAAACAACAGTTTCATCAGTTGTTATCACTAGCTGTAAGTGATTGCTTTTTTATGTTTAACAAGGAGGTATATAAACAGGTAGACGGCGTAGCAATGGGTAACCCATTAGGACCAACACTAGCCAATGCTTTCCTAGCTCATTATGAAGAGGAATGGTTGAATGAATGTCCCGAAGATTTCAAACCTATGATGTACAGTCGATATGTCGATGACACATCTTAATCTTTAGATCTATGACCACATTTCACTGTTTTTAGAATATTGAACTCAAAGCACAGCAATATCGAATTCACTTCAGAAACCGAGGCAGAAGGAAAGCTGGCTCCTTTCTTGATATACTAATCAGCACAGTGAAAACGGATTTATCACATCTGTTTATAGGAAACCGACTTTCACGGGTTTGACCACCAAAATGTCCTCATTTATTCCTGTTCAGTTCAAGAGAAATTTGATTACGACCTTAACATCGAGGGCTTTTAATATATGTTCAAATTATGTTAATATGAACTTAGAGTTTAATTTCATCAAGCAGTGCTTATTTTTGAACGGTTTTAGCAAAAGTTTTTACTGATACGTATATAGGAAAGGAGCTTCAAAAATTATTACTTCCAAAACCTACAACTGTCACTGTCAACAGAGCAGTTATGTATTTTCCCATCACGTTTCTTGGAAATAGGTCCTTTAATGTTAATAAAAAGAGTAACCAAACTCTTGCATGAATTCTACCCACAAGTAAACATTAGAGTAATATTTAAGCCTAAATCTACATTACAAAAAATTCTTCAGGTTCAAGGATGTGATACCAACTGAACTGCAGTCAGCTATTGTGTATAAGTATAATGTCATTGCTGTAGTTGCAATGTACATTGGAAAAATCTAAACGACAGTTCAGGGTTTGTTCGCATCTTCGAACATCTCGGAAGATCTGTTAGGACAAAATTAGGCCATTAAGCAAACCAACATTTAGTGCCATTCGTCAACACTCTGAAGAATACGACCATCCTATCAATGTAGATTCCTTTTCAGTCCTTACTTGCAGAACCAACGCAATGGAGCTCGGAGTGGTTGAGTCTCTATATACCATAAGAGATAAACCCTCTCTTTGTAATAATGAAAGGTCTGTTGAATTGCTGTGTTTTTTTAGATTTATAGATTTTTTCTGCTCTCTTTGACAGCAAACAATGTATTTCTCTATATTTTAAGATTTTGCTGCGAGTTTAGGTTATTATGTCTTGTAATTGTGTAATTTTAATTTTATATTTTATTTTGCTTCGTTAATTTAATGTAACTTATAGTAATTATGTAATTTTATCTTATTTTGCTTTGTTTTAATGTAACTTATATTACGTCATTGATTTAATTGTAAATAATATTTCATTATAGATTGCCCGATGACGGAGGAAAGTAAATCTCCGAAACTAGTCGCAAATAAAGATGCTCTTCATTCAAGCCCTGGTTTTAATATTATTATATAATATATATATATATATATATATATATATATATATATATATATATATATATATTATATATATATATATATATATGTGATGTATGTGTGTGTGTGTGTGTGCTGAACTCGCATGATCTTCATTCAGTCTCGTTTAACATGTTTCCTTCCAATGCAATTCACTAATTTCCGCATATACTCGAAACTACAGTGACACATTGCCTTTTATCTTCCTCCAATGATATTCAATGTATCTTTGAAGCTACAATTCCCCCCCCCCCCCCCCCCTCCGTCTTGCATTGCCCATCCATGCCTCCACATCTGAGGATAGTATATAGTTTATACAGAGCCTCCATCTTAGCACTCCCTAACCTCCCTTCCCTCTTTCCCACGGACGTTCTCTCCACCGTGAGTTGAATACCTGCAGTTCTTACTTTATGACAGCAACTAATAAAAAAAAGGAAAAAAAGGCCGTTTTTATATTTGTATATGCCGTCTACCTGCCTTTACTGTTGTATACTGTATTTTTAATACGGGTGGCAATTAATTTTCGTTATATCATCTGTTTTTATTCGTATTTGTATTCTTGAAATTTAGGTGACTAATACATATCATACCTACTTGCCGTTTACCTATATATTTTTCTTACATCTTTAATATTCATGTCTTTTATAACTATGGTTTATGATATTTATTTATATGTATATATATATATATATATATATATATATATATATATATATATATATATATATATATATTATATATATATATATATATATATATATATATATATATATATATAGTATATATATATATATATATATATATATCTATTTATATATATATATATATATATATATATATATATATATATATATATATATATATATATAGTTATATATATATATATATATTATATATATATATACTATATATATATATATATATATCTATATATATATATATATATATATATATATATATATATATATATATATATGTATGTATGCATAATTCAGAATTACATCTTAAAATGTTGAACTTTAAAAACACACCTTCCACTCGAGTTATTGATGAAAGCAAATACCTCTCATCTTCTCGCACAATAAACTTGACGTAGGTATCGATCATATGGCACCATCAGGTGACGAACTTGATTAACAATCGCCAGCAGCATTGGCTCATTAGTATTTTATCACACCGTTATGCGGCCTTTCCTATGATTCAGTAATCATCTCTTAAGATATTAATCGTATTTCGCATGAAGGCGAGGGCACTCCGGAAATTCATCCATCGTTGGACCCGTTTGCATTCCATTTTTATTATTTCAACTCCGCAAGGACTTGTAACGTTGAATTTAAGTTCTTCTCTAGGTTCGTATCATATTGACATGGATCCTTTGGAACGTTTTTTATTGTTCGATTTGTACTTAATTCTTTGTTCATATTCACTCTGTTGCAATAATATTTGCGTCCAGTTTCCTCACTTATTTGTATTTCGTTTTTCATTTTACATTTAATTTTGCTTCTTTAGCGAAATCAATTTACATTTTATCTAACTGCAAGACTTTTTATTCTGATAGTTTATTTTTAATTGGTGCCTGCCTTTGAAAACTCTTGAACAGCAAAGAAAGCACATTTCATTTAGAAATGCCATTATACTCGTAAATAATATTAACTTCATAATTATCCCCGTGATCTTCAGCCTTCCTTTTTACGATCTAAAAGCAATCGTCAATTATTAAAACTGCATT
>NC_087200.1:216958411-216960911 GCF_015104395.2 Macrobrachium nipponense
AGGATTTGCTTCTCTCGAATTTTGGATATTGATTTCTTTTATATTCTGGATGTTTAGGGCCATGAAACGCAGATTTCTGAAGGGGAAAGCACGGGAGAAGCTTAAATGCTAAGATGAAATAAGAGGGAGAGAGAGAGAGAGAGAGAGAAGGCTACCGCTTCCGCCTGAGAGAACTAGTTTTAAAGGAGCGCACGAGAATAGCTGAGCTGGGATTTTTCTTTAAAATCCAAAGTATAAAAGTCATCTGGAAATGTAATGATCATACCTGCATCTAACAAAGTAGATGCAGATATGATCATTATGATCAAGTTCATATAAACGTTGGAAATAATAATTTATCAGCCTTTTATTCCGAAGACATTAATTGAATGGAATGTGCTGGTGCATATACTAATGTACCCTTCCCCATAAAGTCTTATCACGAATCTCTTTTTCTAAATCTTTGAAAACACCAATTATTATTATTATTATTTTTTTTTTTGCTCTATCACAGTCCTCCAATTCGACTGGGTGGTATTTACAGTGTGGGGTTCCGGGTTGCATCCTGCCTCCTTAGGAGTCCATCCATTTTCTTACTATGTGTGCCGTTTCTAGGATCACACTCTTCTGCATGAGTCCTAGAGCTACTTCAGCCTCTAGTTTTTCTAGATTTCTTTTCAGGGATCTTGGGATCGTGCCTAGTGCTCCTATGATTATGGGTACGATTTCCACTGGCATATCCCATATCCTTCTTATTTCTATTTTCAGATCTTGATACTTATCCATTTGTTCCTTCTCTTTCTCTTCAACTCTGGTGTCCCATGGTATTGCGACATCAATGAGTGATACTTTCTTCTTGACTTTGTCAATCTACGTCACGTCTGGTCTGTTTGCACGTATCACCCTATCCGTTCTGATACCATAGTCCCAGAGGATCTTTGCCTGATCGTTTTCTATCACTCCCTCAGGTTGGTGCTCGTACCACTTATTACTGCAAGGTAGCTGATGTTTCTTGCACAGGCTCCAGTGGAGGGCTTTTGCTACTGAATCATGCCTCTTTTAGTACTGGTTCTGTGCAAGTGCCGGACATTCGCTTGCTATGTGGTTTATGGTTTCATTTTTCGTATTGCACTTCCTACATATGGGAGAGATGTTATTTCCGTCTATCGTTCTTTGAACATATCTGGTTCTTAGGGCCTGATCTTGTGCCGCTGTTATCATTCCTTCAGTTTCCTTCTTTAGCTCTCCCCTCTGTAGCCATTGCCAGGTGTCATCGCTTGATAGTTCTTTAGTCTGTCTCATGTATTGTCCGTGCATTGGTTTGTTGTGCCAGTCCTCTGTTCTGTCTGTCATTCTCCTGTCTCAGTATATTATTATTATTATTATTATTATTATTATTATTATTATTATTATTATTATTATTATTATTACTCAAGAGAGTAGGCTCTTTTAAAATGTTATGCTGAAAAGAATTTATTTCATAGAAGGTCTTTTAAATTTTTGTTACTATAAAAGAACAAAATTAAAGTCTTCTGAAGTGTAGTCTATTGTGGGGGAAAAAAAGATTTTATGTTGCAAAACAAGATTGGCATTATTAAGTTTATATATATATACTATATATATATATATATATATATATATATATATATATATATATAGTATATATATATATAATACAATACATATATATATATCTATATATATATATATATATATATATATATATATATATATATATATATATATATATATATATCTATGATATCTATATATATATATATATATATATATATATATATATATCTAATATATATATATATATATATATATAACTACTACAAAACTTAGTAGTATCACTTTTACTGCACAACATAAAACTAATTTCCTTCTCCCAAGCAAATTAAACTTGAAAGACATTGAAGTATATGATTAGAGAGACAAAACAAAAATACTGAACATATTTTCAATCTGCAAATAACACAACATTCTGATCCATTAGACTTTCACATTCGCGTTTTTAACAGTTCAACCCCAACTATGCACGGCTCGTTTGCTAACAAAAAAAAGAATATTACTCTACTTTCCCCTAATGATGTTTTGTATCTCTATTCCAGTGTCAATACATCTTAGAAAGGACGTTCTTCTCTCTCTCTCTCTCTCTCTCTCTCTCTCTCTCTCTCTCTCTCTCTCTCTCTCTCTCTCTCTCACTGTGTGTGCGTGCGTGTGTGCATGTGTGCTTTATATTTCCTGCCCTTTCTTTATCTTAAGCTCGGTGTCCCGATATCATCTTGATTCTGATGACATTCGTTTCCTCCTCAACATCTTTCTCTTTTTGGCTTCCTTCTTCTTCTTCTTCTTCTTCTTCTTCTTCTTCTTCTTCTTCTTCTCTCCCAGCTTCGTAATGACATCACCTTCATGCACGAAAACACCTTTATATCTTTCATACTCAATCCTGAAAGGCACTTCGCCTCCTATTGAGCGAGGCAAGGGAAGTCTGCCATCATTATCAACCTTTGGCCTT
>NC_087200.1:216965911-216976987 GCF_015104395.2 Macrobrachium nipponense
TGTGTAAACAAGGTATTGTTTGATTTTCATAAAGAATTATAGCTAGTGATCGTGCAGAGATTAATTGTAAGAATTAAACCCAATTCAAGGAGCTATTAAACTCCCACCAATAAAGAACCCCGTAACAGTGAACCCGAGAGGCGATTTAAATGTCCTGCCTGGCGGGGGCTCAGAAGATGCAGGTGTCCGCTATGAATGAGACGGGGAGGATTGTCTCTTAAGCTTATGTTGGAGTTGTTACTATTTAATTTATCTGATGAAAAATATTTAATAAATACGAGATATTTTATGTTTAACTTAGTGTATCCTGATGTGAATTAGGTATATTACAATGAAATGTTATATAAAATTATCTCTCTCTCTCTCTCTCTCTCTCTCTCTCTCTCTCTCTCTCTCTCTCTCTCTCTCAAGTTCTTCATACACATTCCTTGAAATATGGTGATGAGTCAATATATTCATGAAATATTCTGCTTTCCCAACTCAAACTCTCCAGGGACCAAAGCAGGATGGTCGGAAAGAGCTAATAACCGGTGGAATCAAGACGCACTTGTATAGAACAGCTGTGACCGAAATACTGGTCCTCCAAGTTAATTGGTCTCTCGAATTCTCGTCATAGTTTGAATAGGAGGCAGAATATAAGTTCCTCCTCTTCCAGGAATTCCTTGGTTGACGTAGTCTCGTATTTTCTGTGGGAAATTATTCCTAAGTCACTAAGTAATTTTAAACCATTTTATCAGGTAGAATAGCGTCATCTGCTATGGTTAAAAGTAGCATATATTGCCAGATGTTATAATCTAATTTAGTCAACTATGAATCATGTATAAATACATATAGTATATGTACACATTTGATACAAAAGCAAGTCATTTACTTTAAAATATGTAGTATAGGTTCGTCATGTTGACTGAATTTTGAACCCTTCGTGATAACGGTCTCTCCCGTCCTGGCGTCGGTGGGGTTCCCATTGAGAGAGACTACCTCCCCCCGGTTTCATTTCCCACAGGTCAGAGGAGCTGGCATCATACCTTAAGGATATAAATAGGGTACATGCATATGTATCTTCTTCTAGATAAAACTAACTATACAGAATCCGTGACTCTTAGGACATTTGGAATTTTGACAACTATTTATTAATTTTGGAATAATTTACATAAAAGTAAGTAAATACGTTCAGTTCTCATATTTATACCTTTATTGCTTTTTTTACAATAGGTACTACCACACACATACACACACACGCGCGCGCGCACACACACAGAGAGAGAAAAAGAGAGAAAGAAAAAAAATTATGGTGTTATATGGAAGCCAAAAATTTAAATAGTCCTTTAATTTGACGAAGGTAAGATAATATAATATAAATGATTATTATTAACATATTAATTCTAATACTAAATATCATATACACATTTCAGGATTGTTAAATATTTATCCCAATTAAAAATGTTATCGGAACATCTGACTGAAAAAAAGAGTAGAAAAATAGAAACTAAAATAAAAACGAGAGACAAAAAGCGCCCAGAAAGTGAGGCTGTTGCTATCACCAATATATTGGAAACAACAGTGCTGGCTCTTTTGGTGCAAAATTGCAAGAAATGGACTACAAGAAATAATAAAAAGTCGAACGATGGATTTAAAAAAAAAAAGGAAGAAAAACTTGAAACAAATTATGTACCAGTTATTGACTGGAATCTTTCCTCTTTGGAATATACTTCAAATGGGTTCTACTATGAGATTAAGGGCCTCTGTAACAGGCGGTTTTTTGGATTTTGCTCCTTATCGAAGCATCGGATGTAGCTGAAGTTGACATATGTATATTTTACAACCACACGCAAATTTTGTCAGCATTATCAATAACCTAAACCCGATAGTTTTTAATTTTCATAGAGTAAAAATGATCTAGCCGACGCCATGGCCAATGATCCTTACCTTACAGTTCGTTCGGGTTGCCCCAGGTCCCTCAGTGTGAGGCGCCTCTAATGTCTACCAAGAGAGTTGCTAGTACATCTTCCGGTATATTTTGCATCTTCCAATCTTGGATGGTCTGGGATGCAGTTTAGATATTTGTCGAGCTTATTCTTAAAACACATCTACGCTCACTCCTGATATATTCCTCAGATGAGCTGGCCAACGCATTGAATAGACGCTGCATTATCGAATGCTGGTGCGTAGTGGATTAATGTTCTGTGTGCTTTCCTTATTTTTCCTGGTATAGTTTTGGGCACTATTAATCTACCTCTGCTTGCTCTTTCTGATATTTTTAGTTCCATGATATTTTCTGTTATTCCTTCTATCTGTTTCCATGCCTGAATTATCATGTAGCGTTCTCTTCTCCTTTCTAGACTATATAATTTTAAGGATTGTAGTCTTTCCCAGTAGTCTAGGTCCTTAACTTCTTCTATTCTAGCTGTAAAGGACCTTTGTACACTCTCTATTTGTGCAATATCCTTTTGATAGTGTGGGTACCATATCATATTGCAATATTCAAGTGGACTACGAACATATGTTTTATAAAGCATAATCATGTGTTCAGCTTTTCTTGTTTTTTAAGTACCGTAACAACATTCCCATTTTTGCTTTACATTTTGCCAACAGAATGGCTATTTGATCATTGCATAACATGTTCCTATTCATCATCACACCAAGGTTTTTTAACTGCTTCCTTATTTGTGATTGTCTCATTATTAGGTCCCTATATGCATATAGCTTTTCCTTCTCTGTCTCCATAATTTATTGATTCAAATTATCAGAGTTAAATACCATCCTATTTACCTCTGCCAATCATATACTTTGTTAAGGTCTCTTTGTAGAGCGTTCCTATCTTCATCACAAGTAATTTCTCTACTTATTCTTGTGGCATCAGCGAAACTACTCACTACCGAATCCTTAACATTACTGTCTATGTCTTCAATCATAATAACAAACAATATTGCAGCTAGCACCGTACCTTGTGGCACACGGAATTACCTTGGTTTCATCCGATTTCTCATCGTTTGCAATAACTATCTGTTTTCTGTTGTGTAAAATTCTTTTAACCATCTTCCTACTTTATCTACGATATTGTGTTTTTCTAATTTTCTTTGCTAATATATTATGGTCTACTTTGTCAAAAGCTTTTGCAAAGTCAAGATAAAACCACATCTGTTTCATTTCCGCTTTTCATATTTTTGAATATGTTCTCACGGTGGACTAACAGTTGGGTTTGTGTACTTTTTCCGGGTACGAAACTGTGTTGTCCTATATTAAACAAATTATTTTTTATTAAATGTTTCATAATATTTTTCTTCATTACCCTTTCATACACTTTCATAATATGTGATGTTAGACTCACAGGCCTATAATTACTTGCCTCTAGTCTTGATCCACTTTTTGAAAGTAGGGGTGCATATATGCTAATTTGTGGCTCATCATAAATCATGCCTGTATCTCACACTTTGTCTTAATAATTATTGCAAGTGGCTTTGCGATAGAATGAACTACTTTCTTTAACAAAATAGCAGGGACTCCATCCGGCCCTGCAGCAGCTCCTTTTTATTTTTAATTTCATTAATTGCCTGCACAATATCAGCTTCATTAATTTCTATGTCAGCTAAATATTCACTATTTTCGTCCCTTACTTCTATATCATTATCTTCATTATCTATTCTAGGGGTGAATTCTCTCTTATATCGTTCTGCCAGTATGTTACAAATTTCCTTTTTTTCATTCGTTAATCTCCCTTCAATTCTCAGAGGGCCTATTTCTATTCTTCTTTTATTCATCTTCTTCGCTATATGAGTATAATAGTTTGGGGTTTTGCTTGATATTTAATAGGGTTTTTTCTTCCAAGTCCCGTTTTTCATTTTCTTTTGATTGTATAATCTTTTGTTCTGCATTTTCTATCTTACTTTTTAGTTCTATAACTTTCCATGCATTTTTTCTTTTGCAAGACCTTTTTTCCACTTTCTGATTTTCTGGAACAAGATCCTTCTGTCTCTTGGTATGCATGAATGATGTTGACTTTTCTTCTTCGGTTATATATTTATCCACTATTTTCTCCAATATTTTATATAATATCTCCGTATTTACCCTTATGTCATCAACTTACGAAAATGTTATCCAATCTTTGTTTAATTCTTCATTAATTTCTGACCATTTTATATTTTTTACTGTAGAAGTTGTATTTTCCATATCCTTCCCACTTTTTCATTTCTTGCTTATCTCTATTTTTCTTTACACTTGCTTTGGAATGAACTGTTAATTCTATGACATTATGATCTGAATACTCGCATTATAAACTATTATTTCTTTAACATAATTCATCTCGTTCACAAATACTAGGTCTAAAGTTATTTTCCTTTCTTGTTGGCAGGTGATTTATTTGTTGAATGTTGTATTCTAGTAGCCATATCTAGTAGCATTTTCAAATTGCCTCTTATCTTCTGCACTACTATTACTCTCTTTTTTATATGTATAAGTACAACCACAGTCTCCTATTCGTTCTTTCCATTCTACGAAAGAAAGTTGAAGTCACCAGATAGGAGAATAGTCCATTCCTTGTGATTTCTACATATATCATCCAATTTTTTCAATTATTAAGTCAAACTCTTTAGTATTAGGAGGTCTATATATTACTATGTTCATCAATTTTTCAGATTCAAATTCTACCGCTATTAGTTCACATTCTGAGTTACTATATTTCTCATATATTTCCTTGTTTTTTGTCTTTCCCATATATTGCGGTTCCCCTTGATTCCTATTTTTTCTATCTGATCTATAAGTTTGGAACCCTTTTATTTGATCATCATTCCCAGTCTCTTGGGAATACCAGGTTTCACTTATATTCATTATATCTATTTTCTTTTCATTTTGGGTTAGTTCATTCTCAAGTACTCTATTTTTCTTTTTGAGTTACTCGTTAACTAAACCCTGCGCATTCATCACTATGATGGTTTGCGTGTTTTCTCCTTCATTTAATATTGGTAGTAATAAGGATTTTCCCATGTCTCTTTCCTGTTCTGGTATGTTGTTCTTTTTTTCATTTCCAGAAATTCTGACATTAAAAAATCCAACTTTTCCATAAATATTTGATCTTTCCTTCATCATAATTATTCATTTTGTGTCTGAATCTGCAATTTTCTCCGTTTCTGCAATATCCTCTTGCATAATAAATACAGTTATTATCTCTTGAGTAGAATTTCGGGGAGCTGATGCTTGGAAATTCTTTGCTGACACCTCTGCATATCTCATTGGTGGTTTGCTTTTCTCTTTTACCTGATATTCTTGATTTCTCTCTTTATTTGTTTCTTTCTTATTTTGGATTTTATTACTTGGTTGTTATTTTATTTGATTATGATTCATGGCTACAGGGTGCATATATTTGCATTTTTTGTCGAACTTACATCCTTTTCCTTCTTTTAGGTTTTTACATATTTTGGATGCAGATCTCTGCAATCATCCCCATAGCCATCTAAGTATGCACATTTACCATATATTTCATAGTTTTGACATACCTTAGGATGTTTGTAGTAACATCTTTCTCCAAATCTGCAATTCCCTCTTTTCAAAAGGTTGCAGATTTTGTCTTTCTTGTCTATTTTTCCTCTCTCCCTCATTGTGTAGATCTGGGTAGAGCCTCTTCGGGATTTGCTTTTCTGTTTGTCATATCGTAATTTATTTCTCGTAGGTATGCTGCTTTATTGCCTCATATGTAGTATCAATGAGTATCTCTGCATCCATACTTTTATTTTGTTCTTTGCTTTCCTTATTTTTTTCTGTCATTTCATTTTTGTTTACTTCTCTTCCGTTTTCCTCTTCTTCTTTTTCTTCTTCTTCTTCCTCTTCCTCTTCTTCTTCATCCTCAACTATTTGTACATTCAATCTTGATTTAATAACATTGTCTATCCATGATAGACATGTTGAACAAAAAATTCTTGTATCTTTTCTCAAATCTTGCATTACCTCAGCACACTGTGGATGGGTCGGAATGTTGCATGCAGCACATTTTCTGATTAGGTTTTGTGGATTGACTATGCTATACCAAACCTTACACAGTTTGCATGCTTTTTGGCATTCTTTTTCCTAATGCATCAATTAGGATATTCACAAGATTCACCTTATTCATTTTCTTTGTCGGAATATGTTGGTTTATGTATATTTTCTTTATGAGTCTCTTGACCACTTGGATTTTATTTGGAACTTCTTCAATTATTTTCAAGATGCTTTCATTAGATTTGTTCCATTTTGAAAGGATTGTATCCTTCTAATATATCTATGAATGCTTTGTATCTTTTTGGTTAGATCTGTTGCTGATTTCATAGATGAGAAATGCCAGTTCCCTTCCTGCTACTCATCGTATTGCGAATCCGCCAAGCAAGCTAAATTACGCCACCTTTTCCGCAGTTGGAACTTACTGCCATCTTGTTCTGATTTCAGTATTACACTTGTTAAACTAACTTAGAAGACGCTTTATCCTACTATTTTCACACTAATCTTTGCGAGCCAAGAGTCGAAAAACATTCATTACGTAAGCAAAGTAAACATCTTTTTACGAAATGTTGCCCCGCCCATCCACCAGACAAACCCATTCACCTTATTCCATCGGCTCTGAAACCCATAGTAGTCAAGAATGGCTAACAGGATTTGGAATTGTCCCCGTGGTTGCAAAACTGCATTTGTCTTACGACTTGCAACTTTATACAGTCAAAAGAAAGCCCGTGGCCATACTTTTACTATAGCTTGAATAGGTAATTATCAGTTTCTAGTTTAAATCCAAATGTTTATGGTCTGATTTGTATTTAGCGTAACGTGATTATAATACTTGTAATGTCATTCAGGATTTTTATTTTGAATATTTCCATTAAACTATGTTCACTATGCCACCAAGAGAGAGAGAAAGAGAGATTGTATGTAAATAGTCTTTATATAAATATTTTTGTTAAAATAAGATTTTATCCAAAGTAAATACAAGCTTATAGTACTAAAATCTCCAGCAGACCAACGGATCATCCGATATAATTTTTTTTCTTCTTCTTTAGTCTGTACGACCATGTTGGATATAAAGACTTTATGAATGGTGGAACGATACATAGATGTGGGTGGGGTATCTGTGCTAGCGTAGTAATACTACTGTAGCAGTAGTGCCGCAAAATTAGTAATAGCAGCAATATACATGAATTAAACGTTTAGACCACCTGCTGGGATCCTTTGAGGATCATTTAGCACTTCTTACAACTACTCGAGAAATGAGTTTTTATAGCAGAAGTAGATTTTCTAATACAAAAATGTCCATGATAGCCTTCAGTGGTTATCCTGAATTACAACGAGGCCAAAGTGGGTGGAGCCTCATGAAGTCATCATTCTGACGATAATTATTGGTGAAGGTTTAAAGCCAAAATACGGTACCGGCTATTTTTTTTTTTTTTTTTCAGTAAATAGGTAGATAGCCGATAAATAAAAATTGCTTGACATTGGATACAGCAGTTATCAAATCAAGCTTGTCTACTATGTCTTTAAAAATTACCAACTATTCCCTACATTTTGTCAATCTGATTGTGACCTATAAAGTAGATTATAATTTCTTAGGACACTTATTTTGGGAGTTAGACTAATAATCGAAGTGTTTTTGTATTTATTAACATATTTTGCTGGTTTGTTCATTATGATTATCAGTGGAGAGGATTCAGAGTTCATAAAGGTGTACTGCTTGCTTGTATTAAAATTTTTATGTCATTGTTGCCAGAGGTTTAGCCTTCGTTACGTATAGCCAATCATCCATCGAGAAGAGGGAAGAAATGCTGTCATAAGTTACGTAACGAGTGCGTTTCGAAACCTTATCTCTGAGTAAGTTGGCCCGTCTTAAAAAAAAAGTCACCTTTACATTAGAAGTACCTAATTTATTCAACCTACGTAATGCAAAATACAGTCAAAATTTATGTGTAGATATAATGTGTATTCTGAATAAGCGTTATATCTATGAAATGCATAGATAAAAAGTTATTGCCAAAAAAACCGTGTTTCAGGTAAATCCTGAATTTCTCATAGTAGTATTGTATTATTTCCAAAACTTGACAGTCAAGTGAGCATTCTCTCTCTCTCTCTCTCTCTCTCTCTCTCTCTCTCTCTCTCTCTCTCTCAAGAATTATTACAGCCACCAATATCTGCTTGTATGAAGTATAAGTTCAAGTTTCCAAGGGATATTTCCTTCCGTTAAATAAAGTTGACCTCTCTTTTCTGCATCATCATGTAGCGAGAGACGAAGCGGTGACAGGTATTGCATAATTCAATCACCCGGCAGTCGGTGGTGTTTGCTTAGTTAATGGAAAAGGACTCTCTAGATCCCCCTTAATACGGTGGGGAAACGAGCGAGTCATGTAGGTTTAAATCGCATTCAGTAAAATAATGAAATGTAAGTTTGGATGTGTTGTGTTTCTCTTGAGTGTTGATTCGAAGTGTTTGGATGGATATGTTTGATGGCTTCATATGCATGTATTTATATACGAAAGTAAGATTATTCATCAGTGTATCGTACGATCTTTAACGAATACAAAAGTAAGTTGATTTAATCTGCAAGTATTTTCGAATTATGGATAACAATAATGACCAATTATATTAGGCTTCATTGTAAACCTTTAACAATGACGTAACCCAATTTATCTAGATAAATCATTATAAACTTCGGCAATACTTCTTATTCAAAGAACTTTTTCTAAAAAGAATTTTAACTTTCTTTAAAGGGGTAATTATCTGTTTCCATTGCACAAATCAAATAAATATATTAATTATGTGAATTATATAAATATATGAATTGTATGGATAGTTTCTTAATTACCTCTCTCACACTACAGTTATAACTACTAAATTGCCTAATAGCTAATTCAGAAAGAGAAAATAGCAGATAACGTATTTTGCTAAGAATCTCGTGTTATCAAAAAGTAACTAAAACTTCAATAATATCTTTATAACTTTACCCCTACAGAAAAGGCGTTTATCTTGTTTAAGTGATAAATAAGTATTTATATAAACATATAGGAGTTTGACCAGTACTATTCTAAAAGATACATGAATAAATACTCGTATAGATAGTAAGGCTTTTATAACAACAGAATTCCAATGCTTAAATAGCTTTCATAAATTGTCTAGGAATAAGAGTTTCTTTATTCAATGCCAAAAGATATTAGAATAAATATACGTTTGGATATGAAAATATAATTCTAGTAATAAATAGCTCTCATATTCTAACAGGAAAATAAAATATTTCTTTATACGCAACTAAAAGATATTCAAATAAATATGTAAAGAAAACTTCAATATTTAAATATCTGAATACCTCTAATATTGCATCTGGGAATAAATAATTTTCCTACACTACTAAGAGACATTTTATTAAATATATATGTAAATATGAAAAATAAGGCTCCAATATTTAAATGTGTCAATATTGCAACGCATCCCAGCGCAAAAGGGACATTTTTTATATTTAACGAAACGATACAATTATTCCTCGTCTTACCACATAGAAAAGGACTTGGTTCTGTCAGATGCAAATGCGTCTCCGCTCGACGGTTCTCTTCCCTTTGTTACGCTCAAGTCGTGACCAATTTTGAATATCTTATCGCAATGTTACGGCAGAATGGCGTCCTGAATTTAGCTTCGACATAGGGCGAAGGATATATATATATATAGTATATATATACTATATATATATATATATATATATATATTCTATATATATATATAATATATATATGTATATTATTTAAATATGAACATTGCAAGGGGTCCCTCTTTTAAAGGTGATGCTATTGAAAAAAAATCTTATTAAACCAAAACTTTTTCCTGTATTAATATAATGATAACAATCATAATAATAATAATTTACTCAGACAGCCTAAACCTTATCTTTAAAAAACAAAAGTAATCTTATCTGGAATTCAGTGTAATGAAGATGAGATATGAAATCACTATTTCCAGTGCACTCCATATTATTTTAGTTAGAAAGAAAGCTGGTTAACTGATTAAACTAAATTGTTAGTATTCCAGATAAGTTTTGTCCGGTTAATGATTAACCTAACTTTGGTGCTTTTATATAATACGATATATATCTCAATTTCAGAAAACCTGCAGATTGTCATGAATATTGAAATACCATTTAAAGTATCCTCTGCCTCAGAAATTCGTCTATCATTTTGCAAGATTTCCCCCTCAGCTGTTCTGTGAAATGACCTATTCTTGAACTTTATCCCCAAAATTCATGGCTTCCTAGGTCCTAAATCGAGTGGCCGAAATCTCAGTCATACCTTCCGGGTGAGCAAGGTGTTGGTCAGCGAATGTTTAAAATTGGCCTCGACTTCCTTTTAACAGCGAGAACGAATCTTGTTGTCGACAGACGCCGTTTGCATTTGACAGTGGCTGGTGGTCGGTTTTCTTTTCTGAGAGAGAGAGAGAGAGAGAGAGAGAGAGAGAGATAGAGAGGTTGGGAGAGAGAGAGAGAGAGAGGGAGAGAGAGAGAGGAGTTTTTGCTGTTTTGTCCCCGTCACGCTGCCAAACTCTTGTAGTGATATCTAGTGCGCTTTCAGCATTAATATATTTCCATTATATATATTGTTTGTGTGTAATAAAAAAGATGGTCGAAATCGGAAGTCCCTTCTGAAGGGACGTTACGTACCGCATTCAGAGAGAATGGTACTCCTCTGAAGGAAGACAAATTTTAATGAAGAGTTAAGTTAATATATATGAATATATATATATATATATATATATATATATATATATATATATATATATAGATAGATAGATAGATAGATAGATAGATAGATAGATAGATAGATATAATAGAGAGATAGATAGATAGATACAAACGCAGATTCAAATAAAACAAAATCACTTTAAAAATAGAATAAATACTCGTGAAAATACACACATCTAAACTCTCAAATGACAATCAAATTTTGATGAAATATTTGTTAAGAAACCACAAAGGGAATATTTTTACAAAGCAGAAAGGGCTCTGCTTCAAGATTACTCAAAATGCATAAACCGTTTCTTAATATGCCCTTTATTAATCAACGATTCCTTCCAATGAAAGAAAAACTGTAATAT
>NC_087200.1:216977487-216984987 GCF_015104395.2 Macrobrachium nipponense
TTTATTGATAATTGTAATAATTACTGAACAATTGTACTTTTACCGATATTTCTTGTAAAAAAGTTTGTAATGTGGGGTGGGGGATTATTCTCTTGCCTCATTAAAATATGCATAATTGTAGTTGACTTTCCTTCTAATTATTGTCAAATGCAATAAGATCATTACCGAGTTATTGCATTGTCCCCAATATTCTTAATACGCAGTTTTTTTTTTTAATGCTTGAAAGGTTATTTTCATGCCTTAAATTCTGGACAACTCGATGAGTATAAAACTGAAACTTGCATAATTAGAGCTGGTTTTTTTCTCTCTATTGTTAATTGTAATGAGATAATTACTGAATAATTGTTTTGTCATTAGGATTCCCGATACAAAACCCATATATCTGGTAGACTTACGGTGTATATATCTATCTTTGGTGACATCTGTAAGGAGATTATTGCAGAATAAATGCATTGCCACCATTATTCCTAATTCCGTATTCAATATTTCCGGTAGGCTAACAGTATTTAGCTATTTTTTTTACATTTGTGATGAGATAATAACGACATAAATGAACGACTGAAGCAGAGGGCAAGTATTATGGAGATTAAAGAACAAAGACTAATTAATTGTTTACATCACAGAAGTGCTCACGTCGAGAATAGTCTGAAAATAAAAAGCTATGAAACCAAGCACAGAATATTATTAAAGATTGAATTCAAGAACTGATATCTAAATCCGGCATACTCATGTCATTTACTTTTTGTATTGGGTTGTATTTCTTTAAGTATTATGTATTCAAGAAGTAATGAACTTGAATTGATTCCCGACTTCACCTAGAATATAACCCGGATGGATAATTAGAATGTCATTTTACTACTAACAAGTGTAATAAGAGTGTTCAGTACGGCCATGCATATCGTTTTCATTTCAGTAATTCTGCCAAATGATAAAATAGTAAAAATTTTGGGAGGATGTGACTATTTGCAAGGATATATAAAATTAAGTTCAAGCTGTTAGAATTATAGAATTTGTTTTGCTAAAAGATTAACTGTTATGTATTTTTTAAGTACCAAGAATTTTTTGGATTCGAGAAAGTAACGAATTTGTTGTTTTTATTTTCTTTAGTTTAAAATTCTAAGTAAGTTACTCCATGTACCGATCTTCCAAAAGCATGAAAGAATGCCACAAAATCTCTCTCTCTCTCTCTCTCTCTCTCTCCTCTCTCTCTCTCTCTCTCTCTGGAATATCAGCGATGTCGACAGACTTAACACTCAGAAGAAATCTTTCTTATGGCGAAGGAGGACGTCTAGGACAAGATGACGAGACAGGAAGGAACACAAATTCCGTTCTGAGCATCGCATTCACTTCACACTCGGAGAGAGAGAGAGAGGAGAGAGAGAGAGAGAGAGAGAGAGAGAGAGAGAGAGAAAAGTCCGTCACTCGCAGAGACAAATGGAAGGGTCAGTGTGGGAGGCGAGGGTGGTAGGTGAGGGGGGGGCCACCAATCGTAAGGATGGTTTTCCCCCCAAAGCCTAATAAGGGGAAGGAAACTCTCTCTCGTTGCTACTGTATTTATTCCACCTCAAAGACTCAGAGTCTGTCTTGCTCTTCCTTATGTTGTATAATAGAAACACGCTTTCCTCTATCATGATGTAATGTATACCCTAGTAATAAGAAGTTCTGAAGCGTAATTAAATGAAAAGAACAACATATAGAATTGTTTATTTTTGCCATATGATAATTGCTTTAGGCTTAAGAGCTTATAGAATTGTACTGCAATTTTGTTACAAAGAAAGAGTTTTGATATTGAGAACATGAACGAAATAGACTTAGAGTGTAACAATACAATAATACATCTTAGAAGATATACGCGTTTTATATTGGACTTCATCTATTGCATTTTGCTGGTAATTAGTAATATGATTTTAGTTTGATCTGTCATTATTCTTCGGTATTCTAATTTTTACTTCCTGTATTTTCCATTAGAGAACGTGCATTGATTCTCAGTCCTGGAGGCCTGTAAACATACCTGAGCCTCTGTGCATTGAACCGAGCGAGTGAGTATTAATTAAATGTTGAAGTTAGTTTATTACACAAACAAGGATAAGCACTGTGCATTGTTTCTCTGAAAACATAAATATGTAGTTTTCCGAATGGAGTATTGTATTACAGTCAGAGACAAAATAAATATAAAGGCCCTCATTGTCTGAAAGGTATCTCTGTTTTTAAAAACACTGTTTGTTCATCTCTTAGGAGATTGAGAGAAAAATAAACGAAAAGTTTGTTGTTAAATAGCTATGTAAATCTAATCGTTTGATTCAGAGTAATTCTCTGTTAACTCATAAGACTACCTTAGGAATGTAATATCTCGCATTCAACAGTCCCTTTCAAAACTTACCCAAAATAGTTTTCCTGCCATCCTTTTATATATGATTATAGACACATTGTAAGCACTTATCACACAAAGGAATTGACCAAAATATCTATTCACAGACTATTTTGGATAATTGTTTAATATTTTTTATTGTATAATATCTTCTGGCATCGTCCACCAAAGTAGAGCTGTTGATTTATCTTGGGTTTTGCTTTTCACTATTCAGATGGACTCCATAAATATTATCACAAATAAACAAGAGAAAAATAATTCTTACTCTTCTAGCTGACCTACTCATTGGTAAACTGAAAGTTATATTCAATGGGAATAATTATGTCTCTCTCTCTGGAATAAATTATTTATGTTGATTGTTTTATACGAAAGGAAATTAATTCTACTTTCATATTTTAAATTGCTTTTGTTACATAGCTTTTTCAGTATTATCATGTGTGTCTGATTCTTTGCCCTGACATGTGATAGCTCGCTTTATATATGATTGACCAAAATATCTATTCACAGACTATTTTGGATAATTGTTTAATATTTTTTATTGTATAATATCTTCTGGCATCGTCCACCAAAGTAGAGCTGTTCATTTGTCTTGGGTTTTGCTTTTCACTATTCAGATGGACTCCATAAATATTATCACAAATAAACAAGAGAAAAATAATTCTTACTCTTCTAGCTGACCTACTCATTGGTAAACTGAAAGTTATATTCAATGGGAATAATTATGTCTCTCTCTCTGGAATAAATTATTTATGTTGATTGTTTTATACGAAAGGAAATTAATTCTACTTTCATATTTTAAATTGCTTTTGTTACATAGCTTTTTCAGTATTATCATGTGTGTCTGATTCTTTGCCCTGACATGTGATAGCTCGCTTTATATATGATTCTCAAATAATACCTAGATCAATCATGAAAGCAAGAATGATAGAATATCCATTTTGTACGAGGTTGAAAAAAGTATTTCAAAAATACGAAATTCACCATAATGAAC
Organism: Macrobrachium nipponense; assembly: GCF_015104395.2. Classification (NCBI taxonomy): domain Eukaryota; kingdom Metazoa; phylum Arthropoda; class Malacostraca; order Decapoda; family Palaemonidae; genus Macrobrachium; species Macrobrachium nipponense. Next base: position 216,980,847 of record NC_087200.1, read on the forward strand.
ACTCACTGAATAGTTCTGTCATTCATTCCTTTTCATGGACCCAGTTCAAACACCCATTCGATTCTGGAAAAGATTCACAATAAATGGAAGAATCATTTGGTGTAGTTAACATTTTGAGTGCTCTCTGTGAAAGGGGATATAATCCGGACTAGTGAATGATGACCCGAACTTTGATGAACGATGCAAATCCTGAGGCACTGGTACACGGGCGAAACAGGATCCCCTCTTTAAAAAGAGGAAGGGATTGCACTCTGTCGAGGCGGTTCACGATAACCATCGTTAGTGATGAAGTATTTTGAATTCCTAGACTTTTAAATGCTTGATTGATTTTGAGGCTTAATTACTCGTCTGGATGAACATAGTAGATTTACGGACAGGTTTTGGGGGGATAGGGTGAGTGCTTCTGTTGATCCATTTGAGATTAGGATTCCTGAAGAAAATAGAAGTTGTTTCATTTTGATTCTTCAAATGAAAATAATGAACATTTGTTATTAAAAAGATCGTAGATATTACCTCTGTTGTAATGTCAGTCAATTCAGCGAGAAATTAGAGGGGGATAAAAGTTCATCCATTTACATTTTATTTTTATGTATCTGTCTGTTTTCCTATTAATTTCTTGACGACATTCTGCTACTTGCTTCAAATGAACATCATAATATTATCGGGAAGCTTGAATATAAAGTCGTTGGTCACCATGGGCTTGTTGTATATAAACAAGGTTCATATTGGTAATAATAATAATAATAATAATAATAATAATAATAATAATAATAATAATAATAATAATAATAATAATAATAATAATAATAATAATAATAATAATAATAATAATAATTGAAAAATAAACCCACAAAATCACTTTGTAACTTGTTTACTTCTAAGTATTTACATTTAGTTTTACTCCACACTCGAGTACTTTCAGGCCCTTCTGTGGCCCATTCTCAAGAGATGTTTGGGATGTTAGCATGGGTCAAGGGCCCAGCAGTCTTCTGGAACTTCTTCTCGTTGAGGTGTCATTTATGTGATGGCTGTTCTGGTTTTCTTGAGAGTTGCCAATCCCCTCTTGTCAATGGGATTCACCCTTGTTGTAAGGGTGTGGTCACCAAAAGTCTGTTGGGCAGGATATGTGGGGGAATCAGGTAGGGGAATAAGGACTAGAGTCCAAGAACATAGAAGGGCAGTACAGCTCTCAGGGGAGTGCTATAGCTAGACATTGTTGGGAAAATGACCATAGGATGGATTTAAAAAACAGTAGGCTTATATACAAAAACAACAAAATTAGTCACAGGAGGGTAGTAGAAGGTGCGCTTATCAGAGAGATTAAAGTAATTGAAGGAAACAAAGGTTTTACCTCAGAAGATCCCATAAGCCGAGCTTTGATATTAAAAGAAGCTAAGATTGACCCTGCTGACCTGGAGATTAGGTATCCTGCCCAACAGACTTTTGGTGACCACACCCTTACCACAAGGGTGAATCCCATTGACCATCAGCTCAGGATATCAGAGCGACAAGAGGGGATTGGCAACTCTTAAGAAAACCAGAACAGCCATCACATAAATGACACCTACACGAGAAGAAGTTCCAGAAGACTGCTGGGCCTTGACCCAGGCTAACATCCCAAACATCTCTTGAGAATGGGCCACTGACAGGGCCTGAAAGTACTCGAGTGTAGAGTAAAACTAAATGTAAATACTTAGAAGTAAACAAGTTACTAAGTGATTTTGTGGGTTTCTTTTTCAATCTTCAGAAGAAAACTGAAAGAAGTTTTTGTTTGGTTTAATAATAATAATAATAATAATAATAATAATAATAATAATAATAATAATAATAATAATAATGCCAAACTGGAAAGCCCCGGGGCCCGATGAAGTCCATGGATACTGGCTCAAAAACTTCAAGGCCCAACACCCACGAATAGCATAACAACTCCAGCATTGTATCTCAAATCACCATGCGCCCAAAAGGATGACCACAGGAAGAACATCCTTCGTCCAGAAAGACGAGTAAGGGAAATATAGCCAGTGACTACAGGCCTATCACCTGCCTATCAATAATGTGGAATTTACTAACAGGTATCATCAGCAAAAGGCTATACAACTACCTAGAGGATACAAACACCATCCCCCCCCCACACAGAAAAGCTGCAGAAGGAAGTGTAGGGCACAAAAGACCAGCTCCTGATAGACAAAATGGTAATGAAGAACAGTAAGAAGGAAAAGGTCCTACCTAAACATGGCATGGTAGGACTATAAGAAAGCCTTCGACATGATACCACACACATGGCTAATAGAATGCCTGAAAATATATGGGGCAGAGGAAAACACCATCAACTTCCTCAAAAATACAATGTGCAACTGGAATACAATACTTACAAGCTATGGAATAAGACTAGCAGAGGTTAACCCTTAAACGCCGAAGCGGTAAAAAAAAAAATGTCTCCCGTGTGCCGGAAGTGTTCTAGAGTGAGCGCAGAAGCGGAAAAAATATTTTTTTCAAAAATTCACAGCGCGCTTAGTTTTTAAGATTAAGAGTTCATTTTTGGCTCCTTTTTTTGTCATTGGCTGAAGTTTAGTATGCAACCATCAAAAATGAAAAAAATTATCATTATCATATATAAATAATGCGATATATGATAGCGCAAAAACGAAATTTCATATATAATTGTATTCAAATCGCGCTGTGCGCAAAACGGTTAAAGGTAACGAGTTACTTTGTTTTTCGTTGTAATGTACACTACATTGCAATCATTTTGGTATATAACACATTGTAAAACGATAAAAGCAACACAGAGAAAATGTTATCACAAAATAATGCATGAATTCGTAACGCACGGACGGAAACAAATATTTTTTTCAAATATTCACCATAAATCTAAATATTGTCCTAGAGACTTCCAATTTCTTTCAAAATGAAGAAAAATGATTTAATATTACTATACTGTAAGAATATTAGCTTACAAATGCAGTTTTCGACCATATCTGACTAGGTAAAGTTGACCGAATGTCGAATTTTTTATATATATATTTTTTATATGCAATTATTTCGGAAATAAGAAAAGCTACAACTTGCAAATATTTTTCGTTTTATTCTACATGAAATTGCGCACATTTTCATATATAAAACTCTATGAAATGCCTAATATGAACGGAGCAAATATTCCGAGAATGGAACTTACGCATTTCGGAGATTTGTGGCGGAGAATCCGCGCGCGGAGGGAAGGAAAGATTTTTTTTTAAATTTCACTATAAATACTAAATATTGTGCTAGAGACTTCGAATTTGTTTCAAGATGAAGATAAATGACTGAATATTCTAGACTGTAGAGTTTTAGCTTACAATTGCGTTTTTTTCGACCATTTCGGTAGAGTCAAAGTTGACCGAACGTGGTTTTTTTTCTTTTTATCGTGATTTATATGCAAATATTTCAAAAATGAGAAAAGCTACAACCTTCAATTATTTTATGTTGTATTCTACATGAAATTGTGCACATTTTCATATATAAAACTTTATGTAACGGCTAATTTAAAATGGTGCAAACATTACCAGAATCGCACGTATGATTTTTTTCGGAAGAGTTACCGCGCGGACGTAAAGAAAATGTTATTTTTTTCATAAATTCACCATAAATCGAAATATTGTGCTAGAAAACTTCCAATTTGTTGCAAACTGAAGGTAAATGCTTGAATATTACTAGAATATAAGCGGTTTAGCTTACAATTGCGTTTTTCGACCATTTTGGTAGAGTCCAAGTTGACCGAAGGTTGAAAATTTGTCACTTATCATTTTTAATATGAAAATATTTCATAATTGATAAAAGCTACAACCATGGGTTGTTTTTAGTTGTATTGTGCATGAAATTGCGCACATTTTCATATATAAAACTTTATGTAACGGCTAATTTAAAATGGTGCAAACATTACCACAATCGCATGTATGATTTTTTCGGAAGAGTTACCGCGCGGACGTAAAGAAAAAGTTTTATCATAAATTCACCATAAATCGAAATATTGAGCTAGAGACTTCCAATTAGTTGCAAAATTAAGTTAAATGATTGAATATTATTAAAATATTAGAGTTTTAGCTTACAATTGCGTTTTTCGACCAATTCGATAGTCAAAGTTGACCAAAGGTTGAAATTTTGG
>NC_087200.1:216989987-217019987 GCF_015104395.2 Macrobrachium nipponense
TATCCATAATATAGCTGAGGTAGCATAAAAGCTAGTAATCATCATACTGGTAATAAACAGTAATAATATTGGTGAGAAAAAAAATATGCATTGCGAAAAAAAAATAACAGTTGGTGCACATATTATATAACTCAAATTTCAACTAGAGACCTTAGGTGGTTACAGTAGTCAGGTCCAGAGGGCTTAATACATAAATTAAATGTAAATAAAACTTTAACTTGATAGGAATCACAGTAATAATGAAAAATTAAATATCAGCAATAAATGTAATAATGACAAAAACTGCAGATGACATCTTGCCAATACAGAGATTAAGTCCTTTAGGGGACAAAGGCCTCATTTTCTCATCTTTCCCACAATTTAGATCTTCTTCTTGCTTCACTCCCTTAGGATGCTTTGTATGAGCGAATTGCTGCTGTTTCTCACTCGGGTTACCAGACTGGACATTGTTCGCCTAACAATGATTTTTAAATTGTCCAGGTGGTTTTCAATGAACATCTGTGTGGCGGAGTGGTAGCGGGGAGTGTTTGTGAGGCGTCTCAGAATGTCATTGTGCACAACAGTGATGCGTCTCATGGTCTCTCGGGTATAGTTCGTCCAAGAGGGAACACCCATAGATACTGTAGCAGTAAGAGCGGAATAGCAGCAGTTTTCACGTCTCGGTGACAGAAGGCAAACCTCCTTGCAATCATGTTGCCAGCTGCACATAGTTTACGACGCCTCTGTTCAATGTCTGCCGTAGCTTTTAGGTCGTCCGGTGGATAATGTGACCCAAATACGGAAATTCGTTTTACACAAACTTCCAGCCGATGGTTTCCGAGGAAAATTTGAGGTTCTGCAATATGCTTAAGCGATCTCGGGAGCAGCACTGGTCTTGGTTTTGTTGTAGATTATATCAAATTCCTCTGCATATTGGCGGCAGGTGTCGATGAGTCGTTGGAGACCTTGCACTGATGGGGAAATCAGAACCATATCGTCGGCGTAACAGAGGTTGTTTATAGTTGTTTCATTGACGGTGCATCCGATTGGGAGCAAGATCAGTTTGACATTCAAGTCATCTGTATACGTATTAAACAGGTAAGGAGAGAGAATGCCCCCTTGCCGGAGCCCGTTTAGGGAGCCGAAGGTGTAAGATAACACGTTACCCCATTTGACACAGAATTGCTGTGTGGAGAACCAGCAATGTAAAATGCCAATTAGGTACAGGGTGTGCCCCTTTTATGCAGCTTCAGGAAGAGCTTCAGGTAGTTTACTCTGTCAAATGCTTTTCTCACATCTACAAAACAAAGGAAAATAGGAGAGGCTGATGATAGGTAGTAATTAAAGCAATTCTTTTCAGTATGTAGATGCAGGGGTCGGTTGGGTGGGTGTGTTTGCTTTAAACCCGAACTGGTTGTCAGTGGTGTGTAGAAAGGGGAGAAGTCTAATTAGAAGAACAGACTCAAGTATCTTCGATGCGATCGTTGTGATTGCAATCGGCCGGTAGTTGCCAGGGTCAGCTGCATCGTTAGCTTGTTTTTGATTAATGGTATCAAGTAAACTAAGAGTAGGGGAGTCTGGAAGAAACCGGTGAATTATGCACGCATTGAATAGGGCAGCTAGCAAAATGTAAATTATCGGATGGCAGAGTTTGAAGGCCTCTGCAGGAAGACCATCACAGCCGGGCGATTTATTATTAGGTAGGCTGTTTATGGCATCGCTGATGTTACCTGGCGTAATACGGTCTGCAAAATGAAATTGAATGTTGTCAGTAAGGAGGTTATCTACATCCCTTCCGGAATCTTGATCATTTATGCAATTCAGGATATTGTTGAAGTGATCGCCCCACATACTTGCAATAGCTTCGTCTCCGACTGCTTCCCCTACTCTATGTGATAGCTTTTTAGTTTTGGGATTTAAAGACTGGATATCTTTCCAAAGACGAGGATAATCACCAGATTCGTAAGTTTCTAGACATTGCATCGGCTCTTAGTTGTTTTTCATTTAACCTGCAGTGCTTAAGAGCAAGTTTGAATTGCGCTCTCGCCTGCCTCATTAGTAATGCAGTGTGTCCTTCCCTCGGGCTACCATTTTGCCTCCACAGTAAAAAAACATTTCTCGTGAGTATGTATACAGATCCTTAACCAAGTCATTCCAACCAGGTATATTACGAGAATTACCTTGACGAAATCTAAAGGCAGTCCTGCCTGAAGCAAGCATAGCAGAGATTATGTTCGAATAGAATTCATTCAGATCCCTCTTGTGGTGGTCATTTCTACATTTTGTTGTGGTACACGTAAGGCGTCAGCGGTTGAATTATTGACCGCAACCTGGTTTCCGTGGCCGCCCTAAAGTATCTGTTTTCTGTTGGTTTTTAAACTCCCAGTTAACAGCTGGTGGGCGGTCAGTTAGGGGGTTGACGGTAGGGAGGGATGGGGTACTGAATGACACCGGTAATGGGATGTGATCGTACCCCGTTGCAAGATCGTAGCGAATATTGCAAGTCACAATAGAATCATGAAGTTGTGGAGGATGTGATGCAGTGGTCCAGCCAGGCCAGGTTGTAATTGTGTCCGCTCTATTATGTACATATGAGTAGGAGGAGGGAGGGATGGAGCATTACATCGCCTAATTTGGAGAGCATGATTTTGACAGAAGCGAGTAAGTTCATTATAAAATTGTTTTGTGGGGTGAGAATTAAGGTCCATCTTCCTACTTATCCACGATATTGTGTTTTCTAATTTTCTTCGCTAATTATTATGGTCTACTTTGTCAAAGCTTTTGCAAAGTCTACATAAACCACATCTGTTTCATTTCCGCTTTTCATATTTTTGAATATGTTCTCACGGTGGACTAACAGTTGGGTTTGTGTACTTTTTCCGGGTACGAAACCATGTTGTCCTTTATTAAACAAATTATTTTTTATTAAATGTTTCATAATATTTTTCTTCATTACCCTTTCATACACTTTCATAATATGTGATGTTAGACTCACAGGCCTATAATTACTTGCCTCTAGTCTTGATCCACTTTTGAAAGTAGGGGTGGTAAATATGCTATTTGTGCTCATCATAAATCTTGCCTGTATCTACACTTTGTCTTAATAATATTGCAAGTGGCTTTGGGATAGAATGAACTACTTTCTTTAACAAAATAGCAGGTTCTCCATCGGGCCCTGCAGCGGCTCCATTTTTAATTTCATTAATAGCCTGCACAATATCAGCTTCATTAGTATCTATGTCAGCTAAATATTCACTATTTTCGTCCCTTACTTCTATATCATTATCTTCATTATCTATTCTAAGGTGAATTCTCTCTTATATCGTTCTGCCAATATGTTGCAAATTTCCTTTTTTTCATTCGTTAATTTCCCTTCAATTCTTAGAGGGCCTATTTCTATTCTTCTTTTATTCATCTTTTTTGCATATGAGTATAATAGTTTGGGGTTTTGCTTGATATTTAATAGGGTTTTTTTCTTCCAAGTCCCGTTTTTCATTTTCTTTTGATTGTATAATCTTTTGTTCTGCATTTTCTATCTTACTTTTTAGTTCTATAACTTTCCATGCATTTTTTTCTTTTGCAAGACCTTTTTTCCACTTTCTGATTTTCTGGACCAAGATCCTTCTGTCTCTTGGTATGCATGACTGATGTTTACTTTTCTTCTTCGGTATATATTTATCCACTATTTTCTCTAATATTTTATTTATATAATATCTCCGTATTTACTCTTATGTCATCACTTACGAAAATGTTATCCCAATCTTTGTTTAATTCTTCATTTATTTCTGACCATTTTATATTTTTACTGTAGAAGTTGTATTTTCCATATCCTTCCCACTTTTTCATTTCTTGCTTATCTCTATTTTCACTTGCTTTGGAATGGACTGTTAATTCTATGACATTATGGTCTGAAATACTCGCATTATAAACTATTATTTCTTTAACATAATTCATCTCGTTCACAAATACTAGGTCTAAAGTATTTTCCTTTCTAGTTGGCAGGTGATTTATTTGTTGAATGTTGTATTCTAGTAGCATATCTAATAGCTTTTTGAATTGCCTCTTATCTTCTGCACTACAATCCTACTCTCTTTTTATATGTATAAGTACATCCACAATCTCCTATTCGTTCTTTCCAGTCTACGAAAGGAAGGTTGAAGTCTCCAGATAGGAGAATAGGTCCAGTCCTTGTGATTTCTACATATATCATCCAATTTTCTATTATTAAGTCAAACTCTTTAGTATTAGGAGGTCTATATATTACTATGTTCATTAATATTTCAGATTCCTTGTTTTTTGTCTTTCCCATATATTGCGGTTCCCCCTTGATTCCTATTTTTTCTATCTGATCTATAAGTTTGGAACCCTTTTATTTTATTTGATCATCATCCCAGTCTCTTGGAATACCAGGTTTCACTATATTCATTATATCTATTTTCTTTCAATTTGGGTTAGTTAGTTTTATAGAAGTACTCTATTTTTCTTTTTGAGTTACTCGTAAACTAAACCCTGCGCATTCATCACTATGATGGTTTGCGTGTTTTCTCCTTCATTTAATACTGATAGTAATAAGGATTTTCCCATGTCTCTTTCCTGTTCTGGTGTGTTGTTCTTTTTTCATTTCCAGAAATTCTGACATTAAAAAATCCAACTTTTCCATAATATTTGTTCTTCCTTCATCATAATTATTCATTTTGTGTCTGAATCTGCAATTTTCTCCATATCTGCAATATCCTCTTGCATAATAAAAACAGTTATTATCTCTTGAGTGGAATCTTGGAGCTGATGCTTTGAAATTTTTTGCTGACACCTCTGCATATCTCGTTGATGGCTTGCTTTTTTCTTTTCCTGATATTCTTCATTCCTCTCTTTATTTGTTTCTTTCTTATTTTGGATTTTATTACTTGATTGGTTATTTATTTGATTATGTTTCATGGCTCCAGGGTGCATATTATTTCACATTTTTTTTTGTCGAACTACATCCTTTTCCTTCTTTTAGGTTTTTGCATATTTTTGGATGTAGATCTCTGCAATCATCCTCATAGCCATCTAGGTATGCACATTTACCATATATTTCATAGTTGTGACATACCTTAGGATGTTTGTAGTAACATTTTTCTCCAAATCTGCAATTCCCTCTTTTCAAAAGGTTGCAGATTTTGTCTTTTTGTATATTTTTTCCTCTTTCCCGTCATTGTGTAGATCTGGGTAGAGCCTCTTCGGGATTTTCTTTTGTGTTGTCATATCGTAATTTATTTCTTCGTAGGTATGCTGCTTTATAGCCTCATATGTAGTATCAATGAGTATCTTTAGCACATGCCAAATCTTGTATGTTGCTTAATATATGAAATTGAAGCTATAATAATAATAATAATAATAATAATAATAATAATATAATAATAATAATAATAATAATAATAATAATAATAATAATAATAATAATAATAATAATAATAATAATAATAATAATAATCAATAATAATGAAGGGACGAATGACGAGAACATCAGGGAAACCTGCTTAAACCCCAGGGCATATCTTCCCTTTTAGGAGTCTGCAATTCTGGAACACTTGCTGGTAATGACGTTTAAATTCTCCTTAAGACAAATCAGAGTCTCTCATTCAGTATATTGTCAAAAGAGATGTCGATAGATCCTGGAAGCCTGACTTATCTGCTCCATTCATCAACGGTTACTTGAAAGGATTCTGCTCCACTATACTATTCAAGTTGTAATTGTTCACGGTTTCATTCATAAAGGTGGTCGCCCAGTCGTTTGAATAAGATGGCTTCTCTCTCTCTCTTCTCTCTCTCTCTCTCTCTCACTCTCTCTCTCTCTCTCTCTGTGTGTGTGTGTGTGTGTGTGTGTGTGTGTGTCTTTCCAACTGTCATTTCCTTCAAGCAGCCATTATTGGTTTAGATAATGATATTCTCTCTCGCTCTCTTTTCTTTCTAGTTATTTAACTGTTATTTCGTTTTAAGCAGCCATTAGGTCTAGATGAGATAGCTCTCTCTCTCTCTCTCTCTCTCTCTCTCTCTCTCGTCCTCTCTCTATCTCTCTCTCTCTCTCTGAGATAATTCCCAGAACAGTCACTCTCCAAGTCCAAAACATTAACTTCCAATATATACTCCCTATATTCTCCCTCCTCCTCCTCCTCCTCCTCTCATACAGTTGTTTATGCTCCTTTACCTCAAATGGTTTCTAAAGACCCAAAGAGACCTGTGACGGAACCACAAAAGAAACCATTAACTTTATACACAGGTGAGATGAAATTCCTTCTCCTCGTTTGTGGTTTGACTGAGAGCAAAGAGATATAATTCTATTCTCTGGTTATAGGTCTTTGTGTTTATTTGTTTGTTTTACGTTGCTGACAATGGCGTCAGTTTCATTGCAAAGAAAATAAAGTAACAGATTGCAAAAATAGCTTAATAAAGAAAGCTGAACGTTCTTATAGATTTATTCTTTTACAGATAGTATTTAAATCAGAATTAAAGATTAACACAAAGAATGTTTTCAGTATCATAGTAACATAGGTAAAAAATAAATTCTGAAACTCTCTCTCTCTCTCTCTCGCTCTCTCTCATCTCTCTCCTCTCTCTCTCTCCCTCCTCTCTCTAACGCAAACACCACACCCACACACAAAAACAATGAAGATTATTTGTACCAATGAGTAAAAAAATGTCAACAAACCCTCGCAATAATGTTTTCTTCTGCAAACAGAGGCAATTACGAACTTTACCCAGATGTTTTTGCGTTTGGCTTTTTTGGGACTTCAGAATAGAGTGAAGCTAATGAAAAGATTTGCAAGTGTTCTTTTTGGGGTAGTTATTCTGTAGTGGATGTATCTTTTTAAGACTTGATGTAAAGGCCTCTACATGCACACACACAAACCCATTCTATATATATATATATATATATATATATATATATATATATATATATATATATATATATATATATATATATATATATATAAACATATCTCAGTATAGCTGTAACATTACATTAATGAAATACGTCATGTAATCATTAGTAAACCTGGACAAATGACCCATTACAGGGTAAAGAATTCTAGCTATAAAATTATTGATGCATTTGATCAGTGTCCACATATTATTGTGATTCGGTTCAGATAAACTCACCTTTAAGATCATATCTAAGGTCTTCAGTAAAAATTATATTAAGAACTATAAATGAAATGCAATCGCATGAGTCGACATTCATTTAGCAACGAATTTAAATGTGATTAATTTATACAATCCTGGATGTATGAACCCAACTGTAAACTAAAAACTGCCCACTCACTTATTCTTAAAGTCTTTTGATCAGGATTAGTGACTATTTTCATGCATTGTATTTTCTGCTTCTCCTTTTATAATTGTGGTATAAATTATTATGAGTGAGACGATGGACAGTAAATGTCAAATAGACTGCATCAATTAAGCATATTCATTCAAGAAAATATGAGGTCACTGATAAGTATTTCAAGGCTCAATGAATTGGGGCAGATATTTTTTTTTTTTTAGAATTAAATTAGAATATATATTATCCGCTTGCTTCAAAGACAAACTTTATATTATCCGAGAAAGGGCTGTTTGGACTTCATATACATCAACAAGTATCATTAATCTATAAATGTTAAGGGGAAAAAATATCTAAAAGTGAAACCAATAGATTCAAAATACATGCAGTTTATAACCAGATAATTCATACTAACATTAGATAAACTAAGGCAGTCTAAAGCCTACTATAAATCTTTTTTTAACTTAATTTTTTAGATTATTTTACACTCAAGTGATTCATAAAATAATGAAATATAAGAATAACTCCCTCTATCGTTTCTGCCCACATAGTTAATATGCTTCACATACACACAAAGCTGTACGCCAGAGACCTAATGTACAGATATAAGAAAAACTGAAAAAAGTAGTATGTTCCAATACAGCAATTTTTTTTCTAACTGGAAAGGGTACCTTAAATATATATATATATATATATATATATATATATATATATATATATATATATATATATATATATATATATATATATATATATATATTTAAGGCTCTTTATATATGTATATATATATATATATATATATATATATATATATATATATATATATATATATATTATATATATATATATAGACACACAATGAAACCACTAAACGAGCAACCAGCAATGACGGCATGGTAGGAACCGTTAACTAGATATATCTCGCATGAATAACTCCATCAAGGCAATAGAATAAAGAATTTATAGAAGAATTGCATTAGTGGACTTTTGTGCCAATGAACTTTTGTTGGAGCCGCAAAAAAATGTTGAGGTCTGTGTTACCGAGATCAGAAGTTGCATCAGTTTCAAAGGGAGAGAGAGAGAGGAGAGAGAGAGATAGAGAGAGAGAGAGAGAGAGAGAGAGAGAGATATAGATAGATATATATATAGATATATATATATATATATTATATATATATATATATATATATATATATATATATATATATATATATATATATATATATATATATATATATGTATATATATATATATATATATATATATATATATATATATATATATATATATATATATATATATATATATTTTATATATATATATATATATATATATATATATATATATATATATATATATATATGTGTGTGTGAATAACTTGATCACGAAGTATATAAAACGTGATGTTAGTATAAATAAAAGTTTTTGCCACAAAGGAAAAATTAAAAGCGCGATGGGCAAGCACTTTCGGTCTAGTGCGACCCTTTACTCAGGCACAACTGATCTTACAGAGGAAAAACATAGTCAAAGTAGGCTTAATATCCAAACTGACACTACAAGATTAGCAATAAGGGAGATTTCACAGAAACGAGGAAACGCCTGAGGGCAGTATAAGCGATTTTTAGGTAGTCCACAACCTTAGAGGATACACACGCGGTCACAGATGATTCGTCCAGAAAACAATACATTTTGTAAAAACAAGGAGGCATATACAACTTGTTACCATGAAATTTACAAAAAATGTTCCCCCAAAAAATTTATGAAAAGACGAAAAAAAGAATATAAATATATCGAGCAAGAGAGAGAGAGAGAGAGAGAGAGAGAGAATATCGAGCAACAGAGAGAGAGAGAGAGAAATAACAACTATATACATGTGGGACTAATTGATTAGTAGCTCATTTATTTTAAGGTCCTTCATAAACATCTTTACAAATATTATGGGTCCAATGGTACGATCCCGGACTAAGATTTAGGTTGTTTTTATTAGTGATTTGTATAATTGCTGATTTCCAGTAAATTTCTTGAAACAAAATCCTTAGATCTATATATATGTATTATATATATATATTATATTTAGTATATATATATATATATATTATATATCTATTTATATCTAATCATATATTCGATATATATATATATCATATAGATATATAATATATATAATACTATATATATCTATATATAGTACTATATATATATATCGTATCTATCTATATATATATATATATATAGTATATATATCTATATATCTATATAGTATATTATATTATATTACATATATTATATATATATACTATATGTTAATATCTCTATCGTATCTATATAATATAATATATATCTATATATATATATATATATATATATATATATTATATATATATAGATATATAGAAGATATATAACTATATATATAACTATATCTATATAGATCATATATAACTATATGATAATATATATTAGTAATATAAGATATCTATATCTAATTTAATATAATCTATGTAATATATACTACTACTATGTATATATCATATAATAATATTTCTATCCTATAATGTATATCTATTAATATATATATATATCGTATATTATATTATTATGTATATATATATATATAATTTATATATAATATGTTTAATCTAATATGGATATAAATCTATATATATAATATATAATATATCTAATATTATATATCAATCTTCTATATCTAGATATATATATATATATAGAATATATTATATATAGTATATATATATATACATATATATAATAATCTACTATATATATATATATATATTCTATATATATATATATAGATAATATTATATTATATATATATATATATATATATAGTCTATATATATATATATATATCTATATATATATATATATTAGATTATATATATATATATATATATATATAATTATAATCTATATATATATATATAATATATATATATATATTATATATATATTATATATAGATATATATATCTATAATCTATATATATATATATATATATATATATATATATATATATAATACATATATATAGATATCATATATATATTAATATATATATATATAATATATATCTACATATATATATATATATAATAAGTCTATATATATATATATATATATAGATATTATATAATAATCCCTATATATATATATATATACATATATATCCTATATTATATATATATATGTATATAATATATATATATCGATATATATATATATATAAGACATATATATATCTATATTATATATATATATATATATACTATATATATCATACTAATATATATATATATCATATAAATACATCTATACTATATATATATATATATATATATTTATTATATATATACTATATATATATTACTATATATATATGTGTGTGTGTGTGTGTGTGTGGGGTGTGTGTGTGTGTGTTTGCGGTGTGTGTTCCCGTAACGTTGGAAGTTTAAGCTTTACTTTGGTTGACCTGACCTTCAAGATTCCCTAGTTCGGTTCCTGTTGTGTTCCATGATGATCATTTAGATGGTGGTGGAAGATCGGTAGCAGTGATTAGAATAACTTCAACATCTGTTGTACAATAGGAATACTTTCATTTTCATGAATGAATTAAAAGAAGTATGGAGCCTTGATAATCTCATAATTACCCCTTTTGTATATAACTAAAATGTAGTTTCGATTATATTCATGCGAATATATATTAAATTTATTATATTTTATAGATATCAAGGTTTGCCAACCGTTAAGAAACCCTTATATAATCCTTTTAAAAAAATCTAAACTAAATTTTAAAATATATCTATGATCAGTAAGCAGATTCGAAATCATACCTAGATTTTGACCCTGCCAAAAATCAACTGCACAAATATTTGAATATTTTTTACGGAATAGATTCTGGGCAGAGAACCAGGCTTCGCGTGACCAAAAATCCCGTTGTACTGAGATGAAAGTCAAGAGTCAGGAAAGAATGATTCCATTGCGATCGATTTGGAATTTAAATATCATGTGTCTTATTCGTCAACAATAATTCACCAGGTAGAGAGAGAAAGGGAGAAGTGGGGACGAGGGGGAGAGAGAGAGAGAAAAACCAACACAAGCAAATACACAGAGAGAGAGAGAGAGAGAGAGAGAGAGAGAGAGAGAGAGAGAGAGAGAGAGAGAGAGAGAGAGATTTACTCCAGCAATACACATCTTTGTTCTGATCTTGTCTGGTAAAATAATGGAATATTAGTTGAGAGTGAAGGCTAAGATATCCCTTGTGGTTGCAAAGAGCTTCCGGATATTCACAGAATTCGTAAGTAGAAGGGAATATGAATACCTTATGTTGGCCTCAGTAGCGTTGCTTCTGCCTAAAAGCAACCGCAGGATTTGCTCTTTGTGGTCAAAGGCTTCCTGTCTTTGAAGTATTACTTTGTTAATTAAAGGAAATATATTTGATGCTTGTATTTAGTGTAATATTCAGTTGTAATATAAATCCTAAAAGTCAGATAAGAGAGGCCAAAAAGAAAAGAAAGATACAATAGGATTATTAGATTATATACAAACAAAAGTGAAATATAATGTATGAATTTCATGCGTAATACCTAAGATTATTTAGTTTTTCGTACTCTGGTGAAGTTTTCTCTCAGAATTTTTAGAAAATAAATACCACTGTTTTTTTTAGTATTATTATATTCACAATTCTAAATCACACAACTCGTTGACAGCTACTAACGAAGTATCGTAATATGCAAACTGGTTTTAGATATCTTTAAATTTATTTACAAAGTTAGAGATGACATTTCTAGTATTAGAAGGTTTTCTCTCTATAAAATTCGATTTGATTTGATTTTTCTATGACAGTCTTAAGGAAAGCAGCTTACTAAGCATATTAGTAATGAACTGCATCTGTCAACCCTAATACTTATTTCAAACACTGATTTCAAATTAGTAAAATATTTCAGTAGATAAATAAATAATAGAAGACTTTACCGTACCTTACTTCAGTAGCTGTACCCCTTCATGCACTTTAGAAAATAAAAATAGGTAAATAAATGAATAGAACATATGAAACAACTTATCCTGCATATGTATGTTTTCTTAATTAACTGCTTCATTTACATGCTCCTTGCACGCTGGGAAGCTTATGAGGATATAGGCAACTACCAACCACAGCATCAAATATTGCTGATAATTGTCCATAAGTTACCCACTAAATTACTTAATGGTCTTCCGTTCTTGTCGGGAAAATAGACTTTAGAAACGTTCTTACGAAACTAATTATTCGAATCGAAATTAATTTTATTTACTGAAATACTAAACATAACAAAATTGGTTCATCTTATTATGGAAATTCAAGTAATAGTAAAATTTCTACAAATAAATATCAAACTAAACTCGAATCCTTTGCTTCCTATCTTATCATATTTCTATACCGGTTAAAAAAAATATCTCAGTCAGATAGAGTTTGAGAGAGAGAGAGAGAGAGAGAGAGAGAGAGAGAGAGAGAGAGAGAGAGAGAGAGAGGGGATATTCAGCACTTTCGATTTTAAATTTCCTTAGTAAATTTATAGATGGTAAAAAAAAACGGTGGTATTGAATTACTCCTTCCAGAATTCCCTCAGTGATTACCCTCATCTGTAAAGGTGTGTACGAAGTGGATAGAGCACGAGCCCACCCCACGCCTACTATGAGATTCAGGGCCTCTGTAACACGGTTTTTTGGACTTTGCTCCTTGTCAAAGCATCGGATGTAGCTGAAAGTTGACATATGTATATTTTACAACCACACACAAATTTTGTCAGCATTATCAATAACCTAAACCCAACCCCGATAGTTTTGATTTTTATAGAGTAAAAATGAACTAGCCGACGCCATGGCCATTGATTACGAGCCAAGAGTCGAAAAACATTCATTACGTTTTAAGCAAGGTAAACAAAAACACCTTTTGACGAAATTTTGCCCCGCCCATCCACCAGACAGAAATGCCATCGGCTCTGAAACCCAAAGACTTTATGAATGGCGGAACGATAAATATATGTGGGTGGGTATCAGTGCTAGCGTAGTAATACTACTGTAGCAGTAGTGCCGCAAAAGTATAGCAGTAATATACATGAATTAAACGTTTAGACCAACTGCTGGGATCGTTGAGGATCATTTAGCACTTCTTACAACTACTCGAGAAATGAGTTTTTATAGCCAGAAGTTAAATTTTATAATCCAACTATGCCCATGGTAGCCTTCAGTGTTATCCTGAATTATAACGAGGCGAAAGTGGGTGGAGCCTCGTGAAGTCACCATTCTGACGATAATTATTGGTGAAGGCTTAAGTCAATATACGGTACCGGCTATTTTTTTTCAGTAAATAGGTAGATAGCCAATAAATAAAATTGCTTGACATTGGATATAGCAGTTATCAAATCAAGCTTGTCTACTATGTTTTTTGGTAATTACCAACTATTCCCTACATCTTGTCAATCTGATTGTGACCTATAAAGTAGACTGTAATTTCTTTGGAAACTTATTTTGGGAGTTAGACTACTAATCGAAGTGTTTTTGTATTTATTAACATATTTTGTTGGTTTGTTCATTATAACAATTATCAGTGGGGAGGTTCCAGAATTCAGAAAGGTGTACTGCTTTGCTTGTATTTAAATGTGTATGTCATTGTTGCCAGAGGTTTATTTAGTCTTCGTTACGTATAGCCAATCATCCATCGAGAAAGAGGGAAGAAATGATGTCATAAGTTACGTAACGAGTGCGTTCGAAACCTTTTCTCTGAGTAAGTTGGCCCGTCTTCAAAAAGGGTCACTTATACATTTTTTAAGTACCAAATTTATTCAACCTACGTAGTGCAGAATACACTCAAAAATTTATGTGTTGATATAATATGTATTCTGAATAAGCGTTTATATTTATGAAATGCATAGATAAAAAGTTTATGCGCAAAAAAAACCGTGTTACAGAGGCCCTGGAATCTCATAGTAGGCTATCTACGACTCCCCCTCAGCCCCCTCCCCAGGCTACCTACGTCCCTTTCAAACAAGTTTCTTGACTGCAAACAATTTCAAAATATTTCCTTATTCCATATTTCAGGAATTTCTTAACATATCCAACAACCATATTCCTGCCAGAAGGAAAAAACGGAACTGATTAAGTCTGCAATAATGTTATCAATATTCGGACCCTGGTAAAAAAATTTTATGATTAAAGTAACAAGGGAGGTTTAATTAATCTTTGGCACGATATCTTAACTTAAAAAAAAAATCCTTATTACATTGAGGGCCGATAATCTCCCGCAAAATCTTGGTAATATGATGCGTCTTTTGTGTTTGTGTGTGTTTGTGTGCCTGTGTCCGAGGAACAGGAGAATTCTAGATATAATCTAGTATATGCCTTTTATTGGCCTTGAAGAATATGGAAAACTATTTTGGAACATTGTTTCACGTTATCTAAAAATTTTTAACTGAACTATATTCAGACAGTGTCAGCATGATAATTTTGTAAAGAAACTGAGAAAGCTCAGATCTTATAAACTTCTGGAATCTTGGTTCAGTGTTGACGAGCTGTGTTCCTGCTGTGGGTAGTTTATTTGTTTGTTTGAAGTTCTTGCTTTTGTGAATATGAAACAGGAATTACTGTGATACTCAATTGTTAGAAAATACACATCATTTTTGGTAATTCTGTGTTTGAATTATTTAACAAAACTGAATATATTAAACAAACTAGCTTTTATAGTTTATGGAATCTGTGTGTTTGTTTCTCCTGTTTGTTTCTCCCTCTCTTCTCTCCTCATTGGTTGTTCTTGAATTGCAAGATTGTAGGTTTATTATACATAGAGGGGAGGGAGAAACAGACAAAACAGATGACCTCGGTAAGGGCCGCAGTATGAATTCATATGACTTCTAGTTCCCTCCTTCCCTTCCTCTCTCGCTTCACTGCAACTGCAACCTCCAACAGTCGAGTAACTGAAAAGACATTTAATTCACTGCTAATGCTAACAGATGCATTCCGGATCTTTGAGGGAACAAACATATATCCCTTATCGCCTTTTCGGGGCTCGAACGATGTGCATTTACTTGTGAGCTGAATACGTTAGTCCTATTTCTACGGGATCAGAAAAGGTATTTATTCGACGAGGATGGGATTCGAACCCACGCAGGGAAACCCTATTGGATTAGCAGTCCAACGCCTTAACCTCTCGGCAACCTCGTCGTTCATGGCACATAATGAGCTCTTGTGATGAGGAACCTGAATGAGGCAGCAGTCATAGAGCCCGAGTGGTTTACTGGTACAGGTGCGAATAAGATTTTATTTGACGTCTACTGCGGCTGTAACTTGATGCTGCGCCTATGCTGCGGTAAAACACGTTTATGGTCATAAACGCGTCATAGACATGTCGATAACTTACCGCAAGTATGTCGATAACATGTTGAACAACTAATAGTTAAACGTATGAAGCATTTTCAGGACTACTGATAAGTATTCAAACACATTTATGATCATAAATGTGTCATAAACATGTCGATAACATCCATCAAATGTCAAAAACATATTGGAAACAAGTCACCTACCATAAATGGAGAACGCAATGTTGGACAATGCTGGATAATCATATGAAGCACTGCCTATGGTTACCAACACGTCGTTGACTTGTATTGAACCAGTTTGTGATGTGTGCGCGATAAGTTACCAACGTTTTATTGTGGTGTGGACGCACCTTAAAACTTGAAGTATATAAACAGTACGAAATGCACTTGAAGAATTCCTGTATTAGGTTAGGATTTTAAAGTATAAAAGCGTATTTTTTTTTCAAATTGTCAGGTGCTGGTCATCGTAGAAAACATCAAAATATCACCTGAAGGAAATGCTGTGGTTCCTTCGGGTAAGGATCGAAATGACTGCTTGTTATGTCAGCTTTTTTTTTTTTTTTTTTTTTTTTTGTAAACAATATTAATTATTATTATTATTTATTATTCATAAAAAAAGCTTATAATCACAGACGGAAGAACCAATACTCTTTCCGTTTGTAACGATATAAATCAGCGAAATGTGAAGAAACATTACTAGCACACCTTTCCAAATACACGAATTGACTAGCTAGGTGTTGGCTTCGGTTAGGAGTTAATTAACGTCAGGTTTTTTGATGCACCAGAAATAGAAAATAATTCTGAGGGAAAGGTCGTTTCGAACAGGTTATGAATTATTAATCACTTTTCAATCTCTGTATCTCTCCCGGCTGCCATTGACAGTCGAATTTACACGCCGTTGGTGTGACCATTTAGTGGAAGTTAAAAGGGGATTCTGATGAGTATCTCTCTCTCTCTCTCTCTCTCTCTCTCTCTCTCTCTCTCTCTCTCTCTGAGGTAGACACTAGAGAAAACTGATATGTAATAATGTTTAGTTTACTATGAATGTACCAATGATTATTTCTCTCCCTTTATATAAGTATTTGACAGGCACTAAAATGATTGTAACTTGTGTAAGGTACTTGGTTATACCATTGTCTGCTGAAAATACTACCTGAATATAATACCTTAAATGTACTATAAGATTAATATAATATGACAGTAGTCATAAAGTTAGACAAGAAGTATTGATTAAAGAATGCTTAGCATTTTTGTGGAAAAGATTAGTTATAGATAAGAATGGATAACCACTGGCAAAGTTGTGGGTATGTTGTAGATATATTTTGCCTGCAGAATGTATACTAGCCTTATTCGGTGACTGTGACGAGAAACTGCAATGACTAATGCAAATATCTGAAAATGGTGATGGGAAGAACAAGTTTAAACTAAAAAATAAAATCTAGTTTTTCAAGTTAAGTATGAAACACATAGAACAAAACCTTCAATCAGATGCATAAACTTCAAAGAAAGATTCTTAAACTTTCATCTAAGGGTGTGAAGGAACGGAGTCCATTGAGACTTGGTCCCTCCCATTAAGATTCTTTAACAGGAAATATAAAGCTCTTTACGAGACCTGTAAATTCCTTTGCTTCTTTACGGTTACAGCAATGACCGAATTTCCAGTCCAGGAGGATTCGCCAAGGATTACCGGCCAAGTCTCTATATATGTCCTGCCTCACCAGATGGCGCTGGGCCCAGTCTTTCCAGTGAACAAAGAAATGTCGAGTTCTTCCATTCTTTTTTATTTTTTATGGTACGATCTTGTTTTTTCTTTTTTTCTTGAGTTACTGGTTATACACTCCTACATTTACTGTTTGTTTCGAGCTCAAATACATAACTGTTTCATCTTTTGGTCCTATGTTGATGTCTATGACGTGTTTCCTCAATATTTGGGTGTCTATGGTGCAAACCACCTGTATTTTCCCAAGAAAACTAATATATATGAAATTAGATTATTACACTTTTAAATCATTGTCCTTTCTAAATTATAATTAGCGACCAAGTACCTCAGACGTACGTATTATGAGTAATTATTATCCTGTAGTGAAGGAAAGCATCGCTTAAATACCCCACTTGGTCCGTGGAAACTAATAGATATGAAGTCAGATTACTAAAAGTTTAAATCTGTTTTCCTTTCTGAATCATAATTAGAGACCAAACGCCTCAGAATTATGTAATATTGTAATTTCTATCCTGTACTGAAGGAACGCTTCTCTTACCCCAGGAATTAATATCAAGAATGCCCAACAAAGTCTATATTTTCAGGCATGAGCAATATGAAGTCCCATTTGTCAAAGAGAGCGAAACCGTCTCGTTACACTTGTCATTTTTGATTGGTGTTATAAAGCTTGCGAGAATTATCGCGGAATTTGTCAGAAGAAATGCAGCTGGCTGCGTGAGCCTTTTGCTGTTATCACAGGAAAGATTTTGCATGAGAATTTTACTTGCGTTTTTAGTTATTTCTTTAATTTCTTTTATCATTTCTGCCTTTAGTACGTACGAAAGGAAAGGGAAACTTAAAACCACATTTATATTATGTATCTATGAATTAATATTTATATTAGCATAACATAATCAGAGAGATAAATGATTAAATAAAAGACTGAAAAGATATAAACTAAAATCCAACTTTCACGCTAAGCTTTCAACGGATATGACTCCAGAAGATATTAAAAGTTTTGTTTTATTATTTAATTTTTCCGAATAAAAAAAAAGATTTTCGGGGATTGGACGTATGTTTTAGATTGATTAAAACAGACTAACAAAACGAATTGTAAATTGAAACTGATCGAATAACATTTTGATGATAAAAAGACACAATATTCCCTGGGAGGTCTCCCACGCTGTTAAAAATGCTTAGAAATTTAATTAGTAGTTTTTCAGCGAGTTCATACAAATCTGATAATCAATTGCCCATCGGGATGAAATGTTATTAATGCTGTTAATCACCATTCATGAATATTCATCCGCATTTTATCACTCGGAATCCTGGCCGTGACAGTAAGAATTTAATTTATGTATTCGTTGGTATGTATCATAAAGAATATGCTACTTCTTTTGATGTGTTTAAATCGGAACATATAAAGATTAAGCGAGAACACAACTCATTACTGCCATAAAGCAATAATTCTCCCTCTATTAATAATTTACTTACATTTCATCTATTTATCTATTAATGTGTTACTTTTTTTTCTAATAAATACTCTCTTCCTTCTGTATCGCCTGTTACCTTCTGTTTCTACTTTCTAATGAACACATTATTCTTCGGAAACGTGAATTTCAATTCAATGGGCTATATGGACTTCATCTCTGAATAATAATAATAATAATAATAATAATAATAATAATAATAATAATAATAATAACAACAACAACAACAACAACAACAACAACAACAACAACAATAATAATAATAATAATAATAATAATAATAATAATAATAATAATAATAATAATAATAATAAGTGGCGCCGTGGAGGAGTGGGTTAGGTCGTCAATAGACTTAAGTCAAGTTAAGCAACATTGGGGCTGGTCAGTCGTTGGATGGGTGACCGCTCTCCTCGGCGTTGATTCCTTGGGAAAGGATCTTTACCATAATTTCCTCAGTCTATTCAGCTGTAATGAGTACCTATCCCTGATGGGGTAGGGTCCAGCTATGGGTTAAATAGCAAAACTCAGCAATGATGGAAAGAAATGAAGGAATAAACGGCAACGGCGTAAATGGAACCTCTGGCAACGGAGGAGCTTCGTCCGGCAACCAGGTATTCAACCAATTGTAGGGGAAGATGGTCAGGTACTTGGAGGTCGTCATCCAGCAACTGATCACCACAACGACAGTAATCAACAGCCTGAGATTGGAGCTACAGAGGCAAAAAGGAAGAAATGGACAAGAGAAGAAAATAAGGAAATATGGAGATGCTACATCAGAAGCAACCCGACAGAGAGAGGATATAGAAGAAGATTGGTCAACATCTGGAATGAGAGGAATAACACCCCCCAAACAGAGCAGAGGCTGGCAGACCAAGTAAGGAACATAAAGAAAAAGAACTGGCTCTCCCCAACAGAAAGAGAAGAACTGGAAAGGGAAATATCACACGCCAACGAATTACACGAAGACGAACTGAGAGACGTTGCCACAGAAGACGACAGGGAGGATGAGGTATCAAACAACGACACACGAAGAAACACCGACGAAGTAACAGAGAGGACGGAATGGTAGAAAAGATTAGACAATGGATGGAGCCAGATACAGAGAGAACAAAAATCCCCTCCATGAAAGCCTACAACAACAAGAAATTAAGGGAGAAAACAAGTGAGGTCAATGAAATAATGGGCCTAATACACACCACCAGTATCACAGAAACAAATAACTTGACATATGCAGGAGCAAGATTAGTAGCAGAACTGATGGGGATTCGAACACCAACACCACCGTCACAACCAACCCAACAGAAACCAAAACAGCAACCTCCTTGGAAAAGGCGCCTGGAAAAGCAAATCATGGTGATGAGATCTGACTTGAGTAAACTGAAAGAGATGGCAGAAAAAAGGCTAAGAAGCAAGAAAACAAGGGAGGAACTCAACGAGAAATACAAAGTACAAGAGAGGGGACTAAACAACACAATAGAAGATGTAAAACAGGCTTAAGGCCAAAGCACACAAGATCCAACGGTACATGAACAGGAATAAGGGATACCAACAGAACAAACTATTCCAGAAAAGACTATACAGCCAACTAGGAGGGGAAGACAACCACCCAGAAATTCCTGAAGCCGAACCAAGTAAGAGACTCTGGGAAAACATATGGAGCAATCCGGTATCACACAACAAACATGCAACATGGCTCCAGGAAGTCAAGGAAGAAGAAACAGGGAGAATAAAACAAAGATTCACAGACATCACGACAGACACAGTCAGACACCAACTAAAGAAAATGCCAAACTGGAAAGCCCCAGGTCCCGATGAAGTCCATGGATACTGGCTCAAAAACTTCAAGGCCCTACACCCACGAATAGCAGAACAACTCCAGCATTGTATCTCAAATCACCAAGCACCCAAATGGATGACCACAGGAAGAACATCCTTAGTACAAAAAGACAAGAGTAAGGGAAATATAGCCAGTAACTACAGGCCTATCACCTGCCTACCAATAATGTGGAAGTTACTAACAGGTATCATCAGTGAAAGGCTATACAAACACCATCCCCCACCAACAGAAAGGCTGCAGAAGGAAGTGTAGGGGCACAAAAGACCAGCTCCTGATAGACAAAATGGTAATGAAGAACAGTAGGAGAAGGAAAACCAACCTAAGCATGGCATGGATAGACTATAAGAAAGCCTTCGACATGATACCACACACATGGCTAATAGAATGCCTGAAAATATATGGGGCAGAGGAAAATACCATCAGCTTCCTCAAAAATACAATGCGCAACTGGAATACAATACTTACAAGCTCTGGAATAAGACTAGCAGAGGTTAATATCAGGAGAGGGATCTTCCAGGGCGACTCACTGTCCCCACTACTCTTCGTAGTAGCCATGATTCCCATGACAAAAGTACTACAGAAGATGGATGCCGGGTACCAACTCAAGAAAAGAGGCAACAAAATCAACCATCTGATGTTCATGGACGACATCAAGCTGTATGGTAAGAGCATCAAGGAAATAGATACCCTAATCCAGACTGTAAGGATTGTATCTGGGGACATCAGGATGGAGTTTGGAATAGAAAAATGCGCCTTAGTCACATACAAAAAGGCAAAGTAACGAGAACTGAAGGGATAAAGCTACCAGATGGGAGCAACATCAAACACATAGATGAGACAGGATACAAATACCTGGGAATAATGGAAGGAGGAGATATAAAACACCAAGAGATGAAGGACACGATCAGGAAAGAATATATGCAGAGACTCAAGGCGCTACTCAAGTCAAAACTCAACGCCGGAAATATGATACGAGCCATAAACACTGGGCAGTGCCAGTAATCAGTTACAGCGCAGGAATAGTGGAATGGACGAAGGCAGAACTCCGCAGCATAGATCAGAAAACCAGGAAACAAATGACAATACACAAAGCACTACACCCAAGAGCAAATACGGACAGACTATACATAACACGAAAGGAAGGAGGGAGAGGAGGATACTAAGTATAGAGGACTGCGTCAACATCGAAAACAGAGCACTAGGGCAATATCTGAAAACCAGTGAAGACGAGTGGCTAAAGAGTGCATGGAAGAAGGACTAATAAAAGTAGACGAAGACCCCCCGAGAAATATACAGAGACAGGAGAAAGACAGAAGAACAGAGGACTGGCACAACAAACCAATGCACGGACAATACATGAGACAGACTAAAGAACTAGCCAGCGATGACAATTGGCAATGGCTACAGAGGGGAGAGCTAAAGAAGGAAACTGAAGGAATGATCACAGCGGCACAAGATCAGGCCCTAAGAACCAGATATGTTCAAAGTATGATAGACGGAAATAACATCTCTCCCATATGTAGGAAGTGCAATACGAAAAATGAAACCATAAACCACATAGCAAGTGAATGCCCGGCACTTGCACAGAACCAGTACAAAAAGAGGCATGATTCAGTGCAAAAGCCCTCCACTGGAGCCTGTGCAAGAAACATCAGCTACCGTGCAGTAACTAAGTGGTACGAGCACCACCTGAAGGAGTGATAGAAACGATCAGGCAAAGATCCTCTGGGACTTATGGTATCAGAACGGATAGGGTGATACGTGCAAACGACCAGACGTGACGTTGATTGACAAAGTCAAGAAGAAAGTATCACTCATTGATGTCGCAATACCATGGGACACCAGAGTTGAAGAGAAAAGAGAGGGAAAAAATGGATAAGTATCAAGATCTGAAAATAGAAATAAGAAGGATATGGGATATGCCAGTGAAATACGTACCCATAATCATAGGAGCACTAGGCACGATCCCAAGATCCCTGAAAAGGAATCTGGAAAACTAGAGGCTGAAGTAGCTCCGGGCCTCATGCAGAAGAGTGTGATCCTAGAAAACGGCACACATAGTAAGAAAAGTGATGGACTCCTAAGGAGGCAGGATGCAACCCGGAACCCCACACTATAAATACCACCCAGTCGAATTGGAGGACTGTGATAGAGCAAAAAAAAAATAAATAAAAACAAAAAAAAAAATAATAATAATAATAATAATAGTAAGCGCTGGGAAGACAAGAAAAAGAAATAATTATGAAATTGATATTTATGAAAGGCCATTTCAAGAAGGTATGCTTAGGTTCTTAATATTGTTTTATGATACGAAATACAAGAAACTAATGGCCTAAAATATGTGAATTATATAGACAACGTAGATTCCAAAAACTTATTTCTGCTCATACGCAACAAGCTCAGGGTACAAAATCGATAATTATAACAGGTACTGTTGCTTGGAATACAGTAACCAGGAGACCACCGAAATAGCGACTATCATTCTCAGATTTGCGTGCTTTCCAGCCGTTGCTGGATTTATGGAGAACAAGAAAATTCTATGCTTGCTGTTGAGACATTTTCACCAACCTCGCCTATTTCCCCAGCCTAAATTAGGTTATCAGACTGAAACAGACTTTGCCAACCCTAATGGCTGTACTCACTGGTTGTAATTAATTCTTTCCCCCATTTACGTCTCTCTTTCCCCTTTCTATTTCTGGCATCTTTGCTTGTTTCCTCGATGTGTTCACTCAATCCTGAAGAGGATAATTTCCCAAATAGCTTTTTTATGACTCCCGTCTTCTCTGGAAGAGAAATTATCCGAGAGAGATAGCATTGTTCTTTTTCCCTGCAGTCCATTAGCAAAGATTTGCACTACATAATGAGCGAATCTTGCAAGTATTTGTAATAATTGCCGCTTATATAAAAATATTATTGTGTCAGGATGTAGTGGGAGGGTATCTTTAGGCCGTTGATAGTTTTAAAAATAAAGAAAAGAAGAAAAATATCTCGTTTAATTTGAATGAATGGAAGATATGAATTATGTATCAAAATGAAGTCGTTATATTACTTAAACCGACGCAAAATAGATTATTTTTATGATAAAATATACATGTTTGTGATTGCGTCGTTTTGCGTATACTTTTCAAGTGTCTTTATAATATTCAACTTTTATTTATCCTCTGACTGTAGCTACACCAGGGCTATCTACTTTTGGTGCCTTTTCAGGACATAGCAGACGATAGGACACAGCTGTAGACAAGGTAACAAGTGCACCTGCGTGGAAACGAGGAGAGGTCACTTCGATTCCGTTTAGTTCATCTCTGGTTCTGCTTTTATTCCTGCGAAATGAAGTCCTTACATTCTTGACTTAACTTCCTGGGACTTACTCAGTGACGTGGTAGTGGCAGTGGCTTTTCCAACAGTGGGTTTTCAAGCAGTGCTGAAGCCGAACTTAAACGTGGCTGAAATGTCAATAGGGTCAGGCAAATCATCGTGTGAATTATATGTCATGTAAACGATATATCATGATTATGTCAAGAAATATTAAACATTCTTCAATCCATAAACTGGGGTCGTAGATACGTCAAACACTCAGTGAATCTGTGACGAGAAATTACTCATCGTCATTAAGGTAAGACCAGATATATTTTCAAGTCCTTTTTTTAATACTTACATAATCAATGAGAATTGAGAGAATCAAGCAGAATACTCTTAGACATAAATATAATTGTGAATATCTTTAGCCCAAAAACTGACAGTTTATTTATGTACTGGTTAAAGAATCAACATATATGAAAACATAGTACATGAAACAATTACTTAGGGATTGTTCGCCCGTTAAATAATTTTCTACCAGTATGATATTAATAAGTCTAGTTTTTTTATGCTCAATGCAGTCATACTTTTTTCAAAATGCTTGTAATTACTGTATTATTTTGAATAACTTCCTACCAGCAAAATATTAATAGATATAGTAATTTATTATGTGCTTGATGAATACATAATTTTTTTAACGTGCGTTGTAATCACACTAATATTACGAATTACTTTGTGAACAAAGTAATTTTCCATATCATTAATGTAACATTACTTTTCAAGTTTGCATTATAAGTACAGTAATATTTGTTGATCAACTACAAATATGTGCGGTATATTAACATCAAATTCTGATATTCAGGTGATCATTAGAGTTAACAAATATTTGAGTCATGCATAGCACTTTTGGAAAATAAACGTAGACCATTTAAAAAGGAACAAAAATCCATATTTTACCTCTTTTAGTTTGGGAACGATACCCCTGTGCAAAGGTTGATGTTTATTACCATTGAAATTACTATTTGAATTGTTTCGTGGAAAATAATGATGACAAATGCCGAAGCGATTGATCACAAACAAATTGCAGAGTTTTTGGGGAAAATGGAAAATACATATGTATGGGTATTATTTTCTGTATTGCATGAAATTATACATTGTTATGAGCAGTGGTTGTGTGTAGAGAGAGAGAGAGAGAGAGACCTTACCTTACCTTACAGACCTTACATCTTGTTCGGGTTGCCCCAGGTCCCTCAGTGTGAGGCACCTCTAATGTCTACCAGAGAGTTGCTAGTACATCTTCCGGTATATTTTGCATCTTCCAATCTTGGATGGTCTGGGATGCAGTTTAGATATTTGTCGAGCTTATTCTTAAACACATCTACGCTCACTCCTGATATATTCCTCAGATGAGCTGGCAACGCATTGAATAGACGCTGCATTATCGATGCTGGTGCGTAGTGGATTAATGTCCTGTGTGCTTTCCTTATTTTTCCTGGTATAGTTTTGGGCACTATTAATCTACCTCTGCTTGCTCTTCTGATATTTTTAGTTCCATGATATTTTCTGCTATTCCTTCTATCTGTTTGCCATGCCTGAATTATCATGTAGCGTTTCTCTTCTCCTTTCTAGACTATATAATTTTAAGAATTGTAGTCCTTTCCCAGTAGTCTAGGTCCTTAACTTCTTCTATTATAGCTGTAAAGGACCTTTGTACACTCTCTATTTATTTGTGCAATATCCTTTTGATAGTGTGGGTACCATATCATATTGCAATATTCAAGTGGACTACGAACATATGTTTTATAAAGCATAATCATGTGTTCAGCTTTTCTTGTTTTGAAGTGCCGTAACAACATTCCCATTTTTGCTTTACATTTTGCCAACAGAGTTGCTATTTGATCATTGCATAACATGTTCCTATTCATCATCACACCAAGGTCTTTAACTGCTTCCTTATTTGTGATGGTCTCATTATTAGGTCCCTTATATGCATATAGCTTTCTTTCTCTGTCTCCATAATTTATTGATTCAAATTTATCAGAGTTAAATACCATCCTATTTTACCATGCCCAATCATATACTTTGTTAAGGTCTCTTTGTAGAGCGTTCCTATCTTCATCACAAGTAATTTCTCTACTTATTCTTGTGTCATCTGCGAAACTACTCACTACCAAATCCTTCACATTATTGTCTATGTCTTCAATCATAATAACAAACAGTATTGCAGCTAACACCGTACCTTGTGGCACACCGGATATTACCTTGACTTCATCCGATTTCTCGTCGTTTGCAATAACTATCTGTTTTCTGTTGTGTAAAAATTCTTTTAACCATCTTCCTTTTACTTTATCCACGATATTGTGTTTTTTTTTCTAATTTTTCTTCGCTAATATATTATGGTCTACTTTATCAAAAGCTTTTGCAAAGTCTAAATAAACCACATCTGTTTCATTTCCGCTTTTCATATTTTTGAATATGTTCTCACGGTGGACTAACAGTTGGGTTGTGTACTTTTTCCGGGTACGAAACCATGTTTTTTTTTTGTCCTTTATTAAACAAATTATTTTTATTAAATGTTTCATATTATTTTTCTTCATTACCCTTTCATACACTTTCATAATATGTGATGTTAGACTCACAGGCCTATAATTACTTGCCTCTAGTCTTGATCCACTTTTGAAAGTAGGGGTAATATATGCTAATTTGTGCTCATCATATATCTTGCCTGTATCTACACTTTGTCTTAATAATATTGCAAGTGGCTTTGCGATAGAATGAACTACTTTCTTTAACAAAATAGCAGGAATTCCATCAGGCCCTGCAGCAGCTCCATTTTTTAATTTCATAATAGCCTGCCAAAATCAGCTTCCTTAATATCTATGTCAGCTAAATATTCACTATTTTCATCCCTTACTTCTATATCATTATCTTCATTATCTATTCTAGGGGTGAATTCTCTCTTATATCGTTCTGCCAGTATGTTTGCAAATTTCCTTTTTTCATTCGTTAATCTCCCTTCAATTCTCAGAGGGCCTATTTCTATTCTTCTTTTATTCATCTTCTTCGCATATGAGTATAATAGTTTGGGGGTTTGCTTGATATTTAATAGGGTTTTTTCTTCCAAGTCCCGTTTTTCATTTTCTTTTGATTGTATAATCTTTTATTTGTTCTGCATTTTCTATCTTACTTTTTAGTTCTATAACTTTCCATGCATTTTTTTCTTTTGCAAGACCTTTTTTCCACTTTCTGATTTTCTGGAACAAGATCCTTCTGTCTCTTGGTATGCATGAATGATGTTTACTTTTCTTCTTCGGTATATATTTTTCCACTATTTTCTCCAATATTTTGATATAATATCTCCGTATTTACCCTTATGTCATCACTTACGAAAAAAATGTTATCCCAATCTTTGTTTAATTCTTCATTAATTTCTGACCATTTTATATTTTTACTGTAGAAGTTGTATTTTCCATATCCTTCCCACTTTTTCATTTCTTGCTTATCTCTATTTTCACTTGCTTTGGAATGAACTGTTAATTCTATGACATTATGGTCTGAAATACTCGCATTATAAACTATTATTTCTTTAAAACATAATTCATCTCGTTCACAAATACTAGGTCTAAAGTATTTTCCTTTCTTGTTGGCAGGTGATTTATTTGTTGAATGTTGTATTCTAGTAGCATATCTAATAGCTTTTCAAATTGCCTCTTATCTTTTTTGCCCACTACTATTTACTCTCTTTTTTATATGTATAAGTACAACCATCTCCTATTCGTTCTTTCCATTCTACGAAAGGAAAGTTGAAGTCACCAGATAGGAGAATAGTCCAGTCCAGAGAGGAGATAATTATTTATACTTATAAAAATACTGCATAAAATATACGTATATTTATTAGTTCAGCCTTGGGATTGATGCAAATATTCAACCCTTTTCAAATGAAGAAATAAATACATATCTCTTTTGCGAAGCGTAATCACTTGTTAAAATTTAAGACAATATTCCTTGTTAGGTACAGAGAGAGAGAGAGAGAGAGAGAGAGAGAGAGAGAGAGAGAGAGAGAGAGAGAGAGAGAGAATTGCAGATTCTAGACTAGAATTAAAGAGCCTTGATGTAAAAATTATAGACCTTTTGTACCCAGAGTGCAATAAACTACTGTTCTCTCTCTCTCTCTCTCTCTCTCTCTCTCTCTCTCTCTCTCTCTCTCTCTCTTGTATTTATCTCGCAAGGGAAATGTAAATAACAGCTAAGCTCATTCCTTTGACCTGACCTGCTCAGAACAGCCGCTCATTTTTATTAATAAGTCTTGACTTTTCTCCTTCAGTTTGTGCCTCCATCAAAGCCCAGAGTTTCCTTTTTGATAAGCCTTTCATGAAAGGCTTTTTGGCCACGTTACATTAACGGTTTTTAATAACCTATGTCCCTTTGGATTAAGTGTTTGGCCTTTTTATTTGTTGTCAAAGCCTATTTATTTCGGCAAAGGACAAGAAAATGTAGGAAATGTTGTAACTTCTATTTAGGAAATGGTGTTCCGTTTAACAGTCATTAAAGATTAAGGGGGATTTTTAATGACCAAATCGCCAGTTTTTGGTTTTTAAAATGAAAAAATATTTTAAAATTTTAAAATGCATTTGAAAAGAGAGAGAGAGGAGAGAGAGAGAGAGAGAGAGAGAGAGAGAGAGAGAGAGAGAGAGAGAGAGAGAGAGAGAGAGAGAGAGATTCTTTAGCACATGCTACCTTTATTAACCAAAGTGATTCGTGATTCCATATATTATTTGAAAGACAGTTACAAATAAATATTGTATATTGCTTACTATATGAAATTGAAGTTCTAATAATAATAATAATAATAATTAATAATAATAATAATAATCAATATAATAATAATAATAATGAAGACGATGACGGAACATCAGGCAAACCTCCTCCCCCTCCCAGGGCATATCTTCCCTCCTCTTAGGAGTCTGCCAATTCCTGGAACCCTTGCTGGTAATGACGTTTAAATTCTCCTTAAGATCAAATCAGAGTCTCTCATTCAGGATATTGTGGTCAAGAGATGTCGATGGATCCTGAAGCCTGACTTCTTTGCTCCATTCATCGACGGTTACGTGAATGGATTCTGCTCTACTATACTATTCAGGTTGTAATTGATCACGATTTCATTCATAAGATAGTGAGTGGTCTCGTCGCTCTCTCTCTTTCTCTCTCTCTCTCTCTCTCTCTCTCTCTTTCTTTCTTCTTACCTAGAGGTGCTCACACAGAGGGACCTGGGGCAACCCGAACAAGATGTAAGGTCTGTAAGGTAAGGTCTCTGGCTCTCTCTCTCTCTCTCTCTCTCTCTCTGAGACAATCCACAGAACAGTCACTCTCTGTAAGGAAAGCTCTCTCCTCTCTCTCTCTCTCTCTCTCTCTCTCTCTCTCTCTGAGACAATTCCCAGAACAGTCACTCTCCAAATCCAAAACATTAACTTCCAACATATACTCCCTATATTCTCCTCCTCCTCCTCTTCCTCCTCCTCCTCCTCCTCCTCTCACGCAGTTGTTTATCCCCTTTACTGCAAATAGCTTCTAAAGACCCAAAGAGACCTGTGACGGAACCACAAAAGGAACCACTAACTTTATTCCTTCTCCTTGTTTGTTGTTTGGCTGAGAGCAAAGAGATATATTCTATTTGCTGGTATAGGTCTTTGTGTTTATTTGTTTGCTTTTTGTTGCAGCCAATGGCGCCAGTTCATTAAAAAAAAAAATAAAGTAACACAGATTGCAAAATGGGCTTATTAAAGAGAGTTGAACGTTCTTATAGATTAATTCCTTTATACAGATAGCTTTTAAACCAGAATTAAAGATGAACACGAAGAATGTTTTCAGTATCATAGTAACATAGGTAAAATATACTGAAACTCTCTCTCTCTCTCTCTCTCTCTCTCTCTCTCTCTCTCTCTCTCTCTCTCTCTCTCTAACGCAAAACACACACCCACACACAAAAACAATGAAGATATTTGTACCAATGATAAAAAAATGTCAA
>NC_087200.1:217024987-217032487 GCF_015104395.2 Macrobrachium nipponense
AGATCAGGAATAGAACATCAAAGTAACAAATCACGACGAAAAAATCTATTACAATTTAAATTTTCCACAAAAATACTAATACTAGATATGAACGATATCGAAATCAGCTCTCTCATATGAACGAAAAATATCCCTCATAACTTTCAACATTTAATCGGATTCCAGATTCTATCTTTGTCCAGCGACCGCTAATTGTTATCTTGGAATTAAACGTCAATTGGACGTTTTAACTTCAAAGATAGAAAGAACCCAAAGGAAAAAGGAAGAAGGAAAGAATTTTATTGGGTTGTAATTCTTCAATATGTTATATTAATTATTTGAAAAAGGTTTCCGTAATCTTAAGGAATGATATTGAATTAATATATTAATGCATTAGATATATATATATATATATATATATATATATATATATATATATATATATATATATATATAAAATATTATATATATATATATATAATATATATATATATATATATATATATATATATATATATATATATCTTTATATATACATATATATATATATTTATATATATACATATATACATATATTATATATATATATATATATATATATATATATATAATATATATATATATATATACATATATATATATACCTATATATATATATATCTATATATATATATATATATATATCTATATATATTATATAATATATATATGTATGTGTATGTGTATATATGTACTATGTTAATATATTATGTAGTATATATGTGTGTGTGCGTGTGTAAATAAAATTTTAGCAATTAATAATCCCATGCAATGCAATAGTATATAGCCAGCGGGTGTTTATAGATCAACTTTGAGGAGGAATAGAAAAATCAGTATCTCCCATTACCTCAAATTCTATAAGAGAGAGAGAGAGAGAGAGAGAGAGAGAGAGAGAGAGAGAGAGAGAGAGAGAGAGAGAGAGAGAGAGAGTCCTCTTTTGAGATGCAAATTCATTTCCACAGAAAGAATATTTAAGGCGTATTAACCCAGGTGCCCCTTCAGTTCAGATAATAATCAGAAGATGGGAAGATACTTGTAAAAGTTGTGAGCTTTATTTTTATTTTTTTTATATCTGTACATCAGGTCTCTGGCATACAGCTTTGTGTGTATGTGAAGCATATTCACTACCAGAGCAGAAACGATGGAGAAATTAGTCTTATATTTCATTCTTTACATAAATCAGTCAAGTGAAAAATAATTTTGAAAATGAAGTTAAAAAAAAAAAAAAAAGATTCATAGTGGGCTTTACACTTCCTTAGTTAATCTGCTGCTAGTCTGAATTATCTCCTGATAACTACATACATTTTACATCTATTGACTTTCACTTTTAAATATCTTTTTTCGTACCATTTACATATAGATTAAATGATCCTTGTTGATGCATACGAAGTCCAAACAACCCTTGTACGTTCTCAGATAATAAAAGGTTTGTCTTTGAAGCAAGTAAATAATAACTATTCTATTTTAATTCTAAAAAGCCTTTTTCTGCTTGAATTGTATCCTTGAAATACTTATCAGTGACCTTATATTTCTTGGGACATAAATGCTGACTTTGCGATGAATATATTTAATTGATGCAGTCCTTTAGACATTTACTGTCCATTGTCTCACTCCAAACAATTAAAGGAGAAGCAGAAAATACATTGTAGGACATTATTCACTGATCCTGACCGAAAAAAACTAATGAATAAGTGAGTGGCCGGTTTTAGTTTAGCGTTGGGTACTTCTCCCTAGAATTATATAAATTTATCATATTTAAAATCATTGCTAAATGCATTTCGACCTATGCGATTGTATTTGAAATGTAGTTATTTATAAAATTTTTACTGAAGACTTTACATGTTGCCTAAAAGCTGAGCGTATCTGAACCGAATCACAGTAACATGTCAAAACTGATTAAATGCCCAAATAATTGTATAGCTAGAATCCTTCGCCCTGTCAATGGGTCATTTGTTCAAGTTCGCCAATGATTAGATGACGAATTTCATTAATGTACTGTTAACGCAATACGTCGATATATATATATATATATATATATATATATATATATATATATATATATATATATATATATATATATATATATATATTTGTGTGTGTGTGTTTGTAATGTGTTTGTGTGTGTGCATATAGAAGCCTTTACATCTAATCCTTGAAAGATACATCCACTACAGAATAACTCCCCATAAAGAACACTTGCAAATCTTTTATTTCATTAACTTTCTCTCTATTTTGAAATCCAAAGCACAACGAAGGATCAGGGCAAAGTTCTTAATTGCCTCTGTTTGCAGTGGAAAACACTAGTGCGACAGTTTGTTGAATTTTTTTTTACTCACTGGTACAGAGAATCTTCATTGTTTTTGTGTGTGGGTGTGTGTGTGTGTGTGTGTGTTTGAGAGAGAGAGAGAGAGAGAGAGAGAGAGAGAGAGAGAGAGAGAGAGAGTTTCAACTTATTTTAGTTATTTTACTATGATATTGAAAACTTTCTTCGTGTTAATCTTTAATTCTGGTTTAAAAGCTATATGTAAAAAGGAATTAATCTATAAGTACGTCCAGCTTTCTTTAATAAGTTCATTTTTGCAATCTGTGTTACTATAATTTCTTTTTAATGAAACTGATGCCATTGGCTGCAACGAAAAACAAACATATAAACAAAAAGACCTATAACCAGCAAATAGAATTATATCTCTTTGCTCTCAGCCAAACAACAAACAAGGAAAAGGAATTTCCTCTCATGCGGGAATTAAGTTAATGGTTTCTTTTGTGGTTCCGTCACAGGTCTCTTTGGGTCTTTAGAAGCTATTTGCAGTAAAGGGTATAAACAACTGAGTAGAAGAGGAGGCAGAGGGAGGAGGAAGAGGAGAAGGAGGAGGAGGAGGAGGGAGAAGATAGGGAGTATATGTTGGAAGTTAATGTTTTGGATTTGGAGAGTGACTGTTCTAGGGATTGTCTCAGTGAGATAGAGAGAGAGAGAGAGAAAGAGAGAGAGAGAGAGAGAGAGAGAGAGCTATCTTATCTATATCTAATGGCTGCTTAAAAGGAAATAACAGTTGAGTAGCTAGAGAGA
Source organism: Macrobrachium nipponense (assembly GCF_015104395.2). Taxonomy (NCBI): domain Eukaryota; kingdom Metazoa; phylum Arthropoda; class Malacostraca; order Decapoda; family Palaemonidae; genus Macrobrachium; species Macrobrachium nipponense. The sequence continues at coordinate 217,028,073 of NC_087200.1, forward strand.
GAGAGAGAGAGAGAGAGAGAGAGAGAGAGAGAGAGAGAGAGAGAGAGAGAGAGAAGCCATCTTATTCAAACGACTGGGCGACCACCTTTATGAATGAAATCGTGATCCATTACAACTTGAATAGTATAATGCAGCAGGATCCATTCACGTAACCGTCGAGAATGGAGCAGAGAAGTCAGGATTCTAGGATCTATCAACGTTTCCTTACAATATCTTGAATGAGAGACTCAGATTTGATCTTAAGTAGAATTTAAACATCATTATCAGCAAGTGTTCCAGAATTCCAGACTCCCAAAAGGGAAGATATGCCCTGGGAGAGGGAGGAGGAGGAGGAGATTAAATATGCATGTTTGCTTGATGTTTCGTCATCTTCTTCACATTATTATTATTATTATTATTATTATTATTATTATTATTATTATTATTATTATTATTATTATTATTATTATTATTATTATTATAGCTTCAATTTCATATATTAAGAAATACACAAGATTTATTAGTGTCTGTCTTTCGAAAAATTTAAACAAACACTTTGCTTCATAAAGGTAGCATGTGGTTAATTAAGAACCCTCTCTCTCTCTCTCTCTCTCTCTCTCTCTCTCTCTCTCTCTCTCTCTCTCTCTCTCTCTCTCTCTCATCAAATTCTCACACTCATGTAGATATGCTAGCATTTGTTTTTAAAATACATTTTCCTTTTTATATACGAACACTGGCAATTTAATAATAAAAAAACAACCTTAATTTTAAAATGATTGTTAAACGGGACACTATTTCATAAATAAAAGTGACAATACTTGATGCATTTTTTTGTGCTTTGCCGAAATAAATAACCTTTGACAGCAAACAAAAACACCAAGCACTTAATCCAAAGGGACATAAGTTATTAGAAACCGTTGATGTCATATGGCCAAAAAGCCTTTCATGAAAGGCTTATCAAAAAGGAAATTCTGTGCTTTGATGAAAGCACAACCTGAAGGAGAAAAGTCGAGACGTATTTGTAAAATGAGCAGCTGTTCTGAGCAGGTTAGGTCAAAGGAATGAGCTTAGCTGGTATTTACATTTCCCTTGCATGAAAACTACAAGAGAGAGAGAGAGAGAGAGAGAGAGAGAGAGAGAGAGAGAGAGAGAGAGAGAGAGAGAGAGAGCAGAAGTTGGTATTGCATCGTTGGTATTGTAAATGCAGCTTTTTATAGAAACCAATTGTGTATATACTCATTTAATAAGCTTTGGTTTTTCAACTTGGTGATTAGTGTTAAATTGTATTATAGATATTTTGTCCGTTTTACATGTAAACATTGTTCATTCTATTTTGGATTGTTACTGCTTTAATTTGCTTGTTTGTTAATTGTTGTTGAGTAGTTCTTGAACAGATTGTTTATCCTGGTACTTATCAGAGTTGGAATTACACTGTAACAGTTATAAGTTTCTGGAAATAGGATCAAGGTTTTTTGATGAATGACAGAGTAGAAGAAGTCTTCAAAGTGTAAAGAACATTTCTTTGGAAATTCGTTTCGCTTGTATTGGATGTAGCTTAGAGTAACACAGATGTAAGTTTATTTCTTTACTGAAATTTGTATAAATTCTATTTCATGTTTGTGGTGTTTTGTAGTTATATCAAACTATTATCAGTGCTTTGTTTATTGTGGAATTTCTGTTTGACAGTTTTAGTAAGTTCGTATATTTTGTTGTTTTCAGTTTCTTGAACCTCGTCGCCTTGTACTACTAGTATGGTACTCATCATTGGTTATCTGGTCTTGGAGTACTGACTAACAATAAGCCCTTACAGTAATGGTCAACTTAAGTTGTAGTGCCTAGTGTTACGTGATTTTAAAGCTTTAAGTTGGTTTAAAGTGGTTTGTGATATCAACTTGAACTTTATATCAAATTTTAATAAAGTGTGACGTGAGTAACAGTATTTGTGTCTTTAAAACATCTCATCCCTGTGGCTTTGAAGAAATCGGCAGCTACAGGTACGAAAGGTCTATAATATTTACATCAGTGCTCATTAATTCATGTTTAGAATCTGCAATTCTCTCTCTCTCTCTCTCTCTCTCTCCTCTCTCTCTCTCTCTCTCTCTCTCTCTCTCTCTCTCTCTCTCTCTCTACTTAACAAGGAATGGTGTTTAACATTTTAACATGAGATAACGCTTGCCAAAAATGATATGATTCTGGTGTCTTCATTTGAAATTATAAATTTTACCCTGCATTTATTTTTTTATATGCAAAAGGTTGAATATTTGTATCAATTTCATGGCTGAAATAATAAACATAGCCATCTATTTTATAAGGATAAATAACTCTCTCTCTCTCTCTCTCTCTCTCTCCTCTCTCTCTATCTCTCTCTCTCTCCCTCCTCTCTCTCTCTCTATCCACAATCACAGCTCATAACGATGTATAATTTCAGAACATAAAGAAAATAATACCCAAATAGATTTAATATCCATTTTCCCCAAAAGTAAACGTTAGGATTAAACTCCTGACAAAAACCTAATTTAAAATGTACCAGAATTGTGATGAATCCCGGGAAACAAATTTATCGACGCGAAAAACTTTTCATTTTCTTTGTGATCAATCGTTTCGACACTTGTCATCATTAATTTCCGTGAAACAATCCGAAGAGTAATTCCATAATAAACATAAAATTTTGCACTTGGGTGTCGTTCCCAAAGTGAAAGAGGTAAAATAAGGATTTTTATTCCATTTTAAATCATCTACACTTACTTTCCAAAAGTGTTATGCACGACTACAATACTTGTTAACTCTAATGACCACCTGAATATCAGAATTTGATATTAATATAATGTACAAAATTTGAAGTTGATCATAAAATATCACAGTAGTTACAATGAAAACTTGAAAAATAATGTTACATTAATCATATGGAAAATTACTTTGTCCACAAAGTAATTCGTAAAATTAGTGTGATTACAACGGACGTTAAAAAATTATGTATCCCTCAAGCATATGATAACTTACTATATCTAATAATATTTTGCTGGTAGAAAGTTATTCAAAATAATACAGTAATTACAACGCATTTGAAAACGTATGACTGCAGTGGGCATAAAAAAAACTAGACTGTTTAACATTATACTGGTAGAAAGTTATTTAACGACCGAACAATTCCTAAGTAGTGTTTCATGTATGTTTTCATATATGTTGATTCTTTTACCAGTGCATAAATAAACCATCAGTTTTTGGACGAAAGATATTCACAATTATACTCATGTCTAAGAGTCCTCTGCTTGATTCTCTCGTGTCTCATTAATAATTATGTAAGTATTAAAAAAGGACTTGAAAATATATCAGGTCTTACCTTACTGATAATGAGTAATTTCTCGTCACAGAGTCATTTAGTGTCCGACGTATCTACGAGTCCAGTTTATGAACTTAAGAAAGCTTAACTGGGAGGGGAGGGGAGGTGTGTCTTTGAAATTTTAGCCACGTTCAAGTTCGGCTTCAGCACAGCTTGGAAACACACTGAATGTTCCACAGGTGAAAAAGCCATTGCCTCGACCAGTCACTGAATCAGTCCCAGAAAGTTAAGCTAAGGATATAGGGACTTTATTTCACAGGAACAGAAGAAGAACCAATAGATGAACTAAACGGCATCGAAGAGAGACTCGTTTCCACGCAGGCGCACTTGTTACCTTGTCTGCAGCTTTATCCATTTGTCTGCTATGTACTGAAAAGGCACCAAAAGTAGACAGGACTGGTGATCTCAAACAAATGTTACCCTTAAGCTATGGGTGTAGCTTTAGACAGATGATAAATAAAAGTTGAATATCATAAAGGCACTGGAAAAGTATACGCAAAACGACGCAATTACAAACTTGTATATTTTAAGTAATATAACGACTTCATTGCTAAATACATTTTGATACATTATTCATAAATTCTATTTACACAAATTTAACATAATATATTTCTTCACTTTTTATTTTTAAAACTATCAACCTAAAGATACCCTCCCACAATATCCTGGAACAATAATATTTTTACATAAGCGACAACTATTACAGATAGCTGCAAGTTCACTCATCATGACATGCTAATGGAATGCACTGGAAAAAGAACAATACAATCTTACCTGTTGACGACCCCAGCCTGTCCCTGATAACCAGTTTGCTTTTGATAACACCAGCCCGCCCGAAATTTCCGTTGACGACCTACAGCACGATGAACATTGGACAGCTGCTTTATAATACCAGCGTGCCAGAAAGGCAAATCATTAGGAGAATTGAAAGAATATTGTACAAAATCATTTCCGGGAATTCTGCCATTATTTTTAATAATATTATTAATATTATTCTTAACTTGAAATTCAAGCCTCCGAAGAATATGGTGTTCATATGAAAGTAGAAACAGGAGATACAGAAGGAAGACATTATTTGTTACAACATAAAAAAACA
>NC_087200.1:217042487-217059987 GCF_015104395.2 Macrobrachium nipponense
AAACTTTTCAGTAAATAAAGACTTAATGGTGTTGAGTTTGTTAACAACTAACACCCTGACAATACATATGAAAGCAACTATGGTGAGTCTAACAACACTATTTATCATGGGACATGATAGGGGAAATGCCAGTCTTGTACATATGGAAAAATTGATTAGCTGCTTCAAGTTGTCAAATGACCCTAACTCAAGTTTGGACAATTTGAAATTCTTGACATTATCAAAATTATTGATATGGCTAGATAAATTTAAGGTATAAGAAGCAAAAAATGGTAGGCTTGTAGTATAAATAATTCAAAATAACTACTTCACAAGATGCACAAAGGATTTTATGTTGTTAAATATTACCTGAGATGATTATTCTACAAGTGACCTTAGCTGTACTTGATTCTGTGAAAACACTACCATATCATCATACAAAATTTGAGCTTTGAAATCAAGACTGTAAGGGATATACTCACAGTTATTCTCACCATTTCTGTCATTAATCAAATCATCAATGCAATACAACTTGTTAAGTGGCTGATAAAAACCCTGTATATTACAAACAAACTCATTAGTTTCTAGCATGATACAAACATCAAAAACTTTTTCACTTAGTTTCACCAACAGAAGTGAATTTTGTTGCAATGCAAAATGTACTATGCCTTGGTTCAAAACAATTGACTTGTTGTTTACTAGCATTGGGAAAGGGTAAATGGAAATTAAGTTATTAACTTCATTATTGTTGAAGGGTATCACCAACACAATGTGATCAGAAACCCGCTTTACACTAATCAAGCTATAGTAAGTAAGAACATCTTGCACCAGCGGTTTGAAGTGATGATCTAACATACATTTTTCAATTACAAGGTGCAACTCACTAGGACTGATGAGGTATGGTGATAAAATGTTTTTAGCGGCTAACATTACTGCATTTAGCAGTTCCTTATGATTCAACAAAAAGGTTTCTGTTTCAAATAATAACTTAGTTACATACTGTGACTTGTTTAAGTCATTTATCTCTGTAGTAATATTCTGAGCCATATTGTTTACAAGTCCTTTAGTTTAACAATCAAATCCTGGTTCTTGTTAGTTGCATCAATGACCTTAGTCATGATGGTATCTCGTTCCGCGGCCCATACTAATTTTTCTATTCTAGCCCTATCTTTATCTACATCACCATCAGTAGCTACACCAAAACAAAGTGTTTAAGGCTGTGCCAATAAACGGTAACAATGATCTTTTGTTAACCCTCTTGGGTAACACTTGACTAATATCTTCCCTAAGCTTTAATAGAATAGAATTGTTCTGGTTATTAGACATGAGACCTTCAATGTTATCCATTAAACTATTAAGCTCTTGTTGCTGTTCTTCTATGGTTGTAATATTGATGGTTACAACCGCTATGTCGTGTATCATCTTCACATGACCATGTTCTTTTAGGATTGCTCCCTTCTTGATTTGCAAGAGGGAGATGCAGATATCGCTCACCATGAGCCATAGTGTAATCCATTTCCTGCAAATATGTTATTGACCTGGTCCTATCTTTTCCTTAAATTGTATCTCGGAGTCACTAATGCTGATGAAGTATGGGAATCATTTACGTTACTGTTTTCCTTACTACTTGACTCCTTTAAATCTTTAAAATTCTTTAAATGTTCTTCTGACCAAATGTCGGAATGTACTATTTTAATATGGTTCCAAGTTGCAACAGTTTCACTTAAAGTTGATTCATGCATTAGCTTAAATTTATTTAACTTTAATCTTTCTATTACTCTATATGGACCTTGAAATTTAGGACTTACTTTAAACATTAGGTCCTTCAACTTTGTGATTAAGCACATATACTTGTTGACTATTTTTAATTCTGGGACTGTTGATTGCTTATTGTAATACTTACTAGACTTTTGATGTAACTCCTTCAATCGAGCCCTTGTGCCTTTTACGGTCTCGAAAGTCCGTCTTGTTTTCCATGCAACGTAGTCTTCGTAATTATAAGTATGTCTTGGTGGGGATGCTTCGTCTAATAAGGTATTGGGCATTCTTTTCTGATAACCAGATAACAGAAAATGTGGGGTTTCCCCAACAGATTCATTTACAGTGTTATTAATAGTGAACTGTTCGTCTTCAAGCATTAAGTCCCAATCTTCAGTCTGTGGAGTTACTAAAGTTTTCAGTACATCCTTTATCTTACGATTTGTTCTCTCTACTGCTCCATTAGAGCTTGGTTTATAAGCTGTAACCTAACACTTGTTAATTTCATAAAACTCACACAATTTTTTCAAATGTCACTAGTAAATTCTCCTGCATTATCAGATAATAATGTTTGAGGGCATGAATGTCTAGTAATTATTCTAGATTTCAGAGCTTCTGCTACAGTAGTTGCTTCTCTGTTTCTGACTGGAATGATCAACATATCTAGTCAAGTAATCTATGAAAACTAAAATCTGACGATTACATCTAGTTGTGTTTGGAAATGGACCTACAAAATCCATTGAAACTACTTGAAACGGAGTTAATTCTGATGGATATTTCTCAAGAGGGGCTTTTACATTAACGTTACCCTTGTGTACGTTACAGATATGACAATTTTCAACAAATCTTTTAGCTTCTTCATTGCAATTCGGCCAAAAAATAGTTTCTAGTGACTGTTCTACATGTTTTCTTTATTCCAGGATGTCCTGACAACTTGTAAGAGTGTGTTAGTTCTAATACTTCTTTGGTTAGTGTGTTAGGTACATACAATCATGAACAAGCATTCGGTTCATCTGATGTTTTATATAGAATTCCATTAATTAACTGATATTCAGACTGATCATCCTCATTTGCATTAATTTACCCACTATTTTTCTAATGTTAGCATCTTTTTGCTGTTCGATCTGAACTCTTTCTAAATCTAGATCTATGATCTGACAACTAAAACAGAAAGTATTAGTTGTGATTTGTTTCTCGTTTTCTTCTTGCGACCTTGACAAAGCATCTGCAATAGTGTTATATCTTCCTGGGATATATCTAAATTCTGGGGCAAATTCTAATACACTTATGAACCATCTGTTTAACTTCATATTATTTGTGAATGCTCTTTTCTTAAATAGATCACAAATAGGTTTGTGATCTGTAAGCACATTGACTTTATGTCCTAGCAATATATGCCTAAACTTACGTAATCCCCAATAAAGAGCTAAGCACTTTCGTTCGGTAGTGCTATAATTTCTTTCTGCAGCATTCAAAACTCTACTTCCATAATATACTGCTCTCATTCTGGGTTTTTTCCTTGTTGCATTAAAACTGCACCTACACCTGTACTAGAAGCAATCGCAGGCTAAGTAAAATTCTTTTGAGAAATCTGGATACACTAAAATTGGATTTTTCTTGTCATCATTTCCTTGAGTGTTTGGAAAGCTCTTTCATGTTCGGTTTCCATTCATAAATTACATCCTTCTTTGTTAAATCTGTTAATGGTTTGGCTATAGTGGCAAATCCCTTAATAAAAGGGCGATAGTAGCCAACCATCCCCAAGAATCTTCTTAAGGCTTTCAAGTTACTTGGGGCTGGATATGCTACAATTGCCTTTATTTTCCCTTCCTGCATACGCAGTCCATTTTCACTGATGACATGTCCTAAATATTCTAATGATTTCATCATGAATTGACATTTCTTAATCTTTATCTTTAATCCTGCGCTCTTTAGTCTTTCTAACACTGTTTCTAATGTCTTAAAGTGACTATCCAAGTCCTTACTAGAAATGACCACATCATCTAAGTATACTGAAACATCCTCTATGTCTCCTAAGATTTGGAGCATTAATCGAGTAAATGTTAGTGGGGCTGATGTAAGACCAAAGGGCATGACTTCAAACTGTAAATGTTCCTTATGAGTACTAAAAGCTGTCAAGGGCTTGGATTCTTCGTCTAAAGGTACTTGCCAATATCCACTAAGCAAGTCTAATGACGTAAATATCTTTGCTCCACCTAATTGAGCTAACATATCATTTATAACTGGCATTGGCATCCTATCTGGAATGGTGTGTGAATTTAATTTCCGATAATCTATTACCATTCTCCAAGTGCCATCTTTTTTGGAACTAATAAGAGAGGTGAATTATATGGTGATTTAGAAGGTACTATTACACCATCTTGTTTCATTTCTTCAATTAAACTGATCTACGATCGACCGTTGACTGATTGGTAGCTTATAGTTAGGGATATAAAATGTTTAGTTCCATCTTGTATTAAAATCTAATGTTGCAAAGTATCTGTTCTGCCTAACTTATCTCCTTCTAAGGCAATGACATCTCTATACTTTTCCAATATTTTTGTAATAGTTTAACTCTATTCTGAGGAAAGTCTGTATTATTTACTTCTTTATTTAGAATTGAACTCGGTTCTGTGTTAGAGAAGAATGCTTTTTCACTTAGTGTTAGTCAAAGGATTATTCACTACAATTCCTGTACAAATTCTATACCAGGTCTTAGTATTAGTCTTTTGTCTGTAAAATTCTGGACGTATGTCTCACAGTTATTACCTTTTCACGTGAACTAGAGAATTGTCCATCCTAACAAGTCAGGTAAGTTTTCATTAGTTAGCATTACGTCTTTTTTCATGCAAGTCTTCGTCTGCTTTAGCCCTAAGACAAAACTTTGGTTAGACATTGCGGGTACAAAAACTACTTCTCTATTAAGTACAAATGTGACAGTATGGTCATCTGCAGTACTGATTAAACATATTTCTTCGTCATCTCGTATCTCTGAGAAATAACAGACATCTGTTTCATCCGAATTTTCATCCAGTAGTATTGTTGAGTTTAATTCACCCTTATTTATTGTTCCTAATAACAGGACTTCATTGATATATTTTTCTTCTTTATTTTCATCCATTATAAGATATGTACAATCAATTCTGATTCATCTTCATACATTTGTTTGCATGCATTAATATGTTCCGCGGCCATAAATTGTTCAGCTGCGTAAATTTGTTTCAGAGTCAAAGCTCTGTTCAGAAGTCTGAGTATCAAGGCTTGCATTGTTAATATTATTTATTTGTGCACAATCTATCATAGAATCCTTCCTGGCTAAGGACATTTCTTGTAAGTTATTATTTCTACCACTAGTTCCACTAATATCTGTGCTAGCATTATTATCTATCTGAGTTCCTTGGATGTTCGCTCTCTAGAAGATGTCGTCTCAGATGAATTGATCAGATTTATGCAAGACTTTCCTTCTTCTAACTGAAAACAAACATTTTCTCTATTTCTGTGTGGTAAATTTATTTTATTTTCTCCACAATCTAACATTATTCTACATCTCCGCATAGCCTTATATGAAAACAGCGCTTGCGTAGGATAAAACCTTTCTTCCAATACTACAAATACTTTCCTTAAAAGTTTTGTCTAAAATCTCATTGTCCAGTGTGACATTGCCTATCGCCTTTATTTGTTTTCGGCTATTCCCTTTATAAATTCTACCAGGACCTTGTATTTCTATATCTGCAAAGCCTAAATGTTTGGTTAATGTTTGTTTATCTATTATATTTACTGTACTGCCTGTATCTAAAAGGATTGAGCATGGTTTATTATTAATTCTGGTTTGGATGATAGGTAAATCTTCTTGGCATATTTCTTTATCCTTTACTGAAAATACTATCTCCTTATTTACTTCAAAAGGAAACTTGAAATTATCTTCCTGACCTACCGTAACTATTTCATTCTCATTTTCTACTGGTAAGGAAGCTTTCTCGTGTATTACCCTCTTCTGTAATTGTCACTGAGTCTGATTATTATTTTGGGGTGTATACTTTGGGTCATTATGGTTAGTATTGGTATTTCTGAACCAACAATTTTGTGTTTGGTGTACCTGTCCTATTACAATGAGAACAATCCCTTGGTCGCCTACAATTCTGAGTTGTGTGTTGGAATAACCACAATTTGCGCAATTTTGTTCCTGCTTGTTATTTTGTGGTTTCTATTATCTCCGGAGCTTCTGACTGTGGTTTGGGCTGAATGAATTTGGATTATTATTGTTTGGATTTCCTCTATACTGTTGAGGCCTATTTTTACTATTCTTGTTTGCTTGGAAAAATTTCCCATTACTATATTTTGGATTATTCTTAGGATCTTGTTTTCCCTGTGTCTATGCTTAATATTTCTAGATCTGTCCTGGGACACTATCTGTCTTTCCTGGAAATTATTTCTATTCCTATTAGGGTTCCATTATTTACAAAACCTGTAAATTCTTTTGCCAGATTTAGTCCCTTTTTACACACCTCTTCCATAAATCTTTAAAGCTGCTAGACTATCCTGCTTAGATCAGGATCCTGTTTCTTAAAGACTCGTTTTTCTTCTTCCCCGATAACGTCATATACTATACCATGAACTATGTAATTCAAAATCTATTGCATACTAAATAAATCCTTTTGCACGACTAAATGCATCACGATCGCCAATAACTACGCCGGCTCGTTTCAAATCTGTGGTTAAGTTACGGATTGCGTTTTCGACGTCCGTATGTAAGTTTGTGATACTATCCCCATCGTATTTCTGATGAAGGAAACGGGAGAGGTTATACCATTTATCCTTTTGATAAATGGGCTCCCACAATTCTAGACACACTTCTTAAATTCAGCGAAGGTCGAATCTCCTGAAAAACTTAGGGACGTTGAGAGTGCGATGTGCATCCCCCTTTTCGGAACTAACATAGAGTAACGCTTCATCTATTTTCTGTCATTCATCGGTAATTCCACTAGCTGAAATTCGACTTTCAGTCTCTGTTATCCACTGAGATACTGCATATGCTTCTAACTTTGATTTGTAGGATGACCCCTTTCTACCCTACCGCAAAAGCGTGTAGCCTGTGTTATTACGGCAGCCTGTGCCATTCTAGAGTACCTTAGTTTGTACTTGCAAGGGTTAGGAATGTTATTATGATTAGTAACAGTCACATTAGTCGTGGGTCTATTTGCTACTGTCGAGCTCGGTATTCTGGTTGGACTTTCGCTATGTGATCCGTCGAGTATTTAGTCTCGAGCGTCTGTCAGGAATTGGACGTAGGCTATAATGACTCAGATCGGGAGTTTCTGCTTCTTTGTAACCTAGTAATAATTTTGTTAAAGCTTTTATGCATACAGCAGCATTAGATTAGATACAATTTAAAAAAATAGATGCATTGTTGTACTTACATTATCTTCATACTGAGTCTGTCTTCCTTATGCGATTCCTAGATTCTATCTAATCTTATTTCCTAGTGTTTCCTTCCTTCAATCTGGAAAAACATAACATTAGTGTATGCCGTTATTCCTTATTCACACCACTGCATTTTGTGAACTGAATGACAATCATCTTATTGTTCTAGATTTATCACAATCAATGAAGCAAAAAAAATTATTATCTTACAACTTTACGGCAAAGAAAAATTTATCTCAAAAACTACTTGTTATGAATTATTTTATAAAAACATTTTTGGTTTTATATTATTGCAGTGTGTGATTTTTCTATTTTTATTTATTTTCAGACGTTAATCTATCAGGATACTTTAAACTTTTCTTCTTATTGCTGGTTGCCGATCAATTCTGCGTCGTCGTCAGGCTCTGCCTCTGTTTCACTTGTGGCGTTGTCCGTGCGCTGCCGTCGTTCACACCACGGTTGGAGTCCAGTGCGCCTTATCCATGGGGAAAAATCGTAGCGATGTATGGAGAAATGGGCGCTATCTCAGGATTTATGATAGTTTAGCGCTCACAGGTTGATTGAAAGAAATCCGTTGTCAGTCCTCACTGCATTGTATTCAATCTTCTTTTATCCGCCTTAATGCGTTTTTACGTATTCCTTTGTCGAGTTTATGGCTTAGGAATGCGGCTATCCTAGTTCAGTATTCTTCTTATGATTTCACTGTGTTTCGTCGCTCCGTTTCGTTCGTCCTTTCAGCAGAATCGAAGTGTTGTGTCTACGCCGTTCGGAGTTTCATTTTTTTTCGTTGCCCTTTTTCTTTTTCTTCGTTCTTCGAGTTATTGAACTCGGAATTTCTTCTTTTTTTTAATTGCAAAGTTCGTGCCTGGTTTTCTTGTATGTTTCTGACGCTTAAGTATTAGCGCTCTTTATTGGCAGTTTTATATCTTCCACTCTGTTTAATTTTACCACTGTGTTTGTGTGTGTGTATTTCTATATTGGTGTTTTATGCACTTAGAATCCCACTACCGCTGTTCACCACTTATGTTGTGCTACTTATTTTGTGGTTAGTCTTTATTTAATTCTCTCGTTATGTGCGTGGCTACTTACGAGTTCTTATTCTCTCACTTCTTCTTCTTTGTTTTCGTTGTTACGGGTAATGTTTGAAGGGTTATCTGTCATATGGCTAACCTTCATCTATCACTAGTTACGGTTGAGTTTCTTCTCTCGTAGGAACATTTAGTTATTTATTCTTCACTAAGTCTCTCAGGAGGTACTTTATATAATAAAAACAGGGGTTGTATACTTTGGGAATCTGGGCAAGTTAAACACCTCTGTTATAAAAATTTCTTATAATTGGAATTAAACACAGTTTACACACTTTACACTACACTTGGAACAGAGTGACGAAGGAACGCAGCCTTCCCGTCTAAGGTCTGGTTCTTGACTACTTTACTCTGGCACTTCAAATGAAGTTTCGACTAACTACTTCTCTAGCTCCATCCTCAAATGTCCTTTAGGACACCTCCTACTTCTTCATGAATGGCCTTCATTACTTCCGGTGCCACCTCTAGATTCGTCTGATTGGTTTCGTCCCTCGACGGTAACCACTCACTGAAGGAGTCAAAGTTCATCTTTTCTGGTGAGGTTAGTACCTTACTGTTTTACCAAAACAAGTGCCAATGTTTGGTCTTGGTTTACGAAACTGCTATTCGTGCAGACTTATGCTGTACACATCTACTCCCTTTTTCTACCTTTACTTCTGGTAGATCCTACATCACTCTACTTTCACTATATATATTCTACCAGTGGTTTTCCTAACTAAGTTTTCCCAAGCTATTTCTAGACAGACTCTTATTGTTTTCCTAACAATATATATATATATATATATATATATATATATATATATATATATATATATATATATATATATATATATATATATATATATATATATATATATATATATATATATATATATATATATATATATATATATATATATATATATATATATATATATATATATATATATATATATATATATATATATATATATATATATATATATATATATATATAGTATATATATATATATATATATATATATATATATATATATATATATATATATATATATATATGTATATATGTATATATGTATATATATATATATATATATATATATATATATATATATATATATATATATATATATATATATATATATATGTAAGTGTTTACATAATAAAAATATGGAATGTTAGTCCATATATATAAAAGACCAGATTGCTTGCAGGAATGTGATCAGACTAGAGACGCTAAAGATGACGTATACAATAAAAGTAGGCTAAGTTGACATGCCGTCACCTGTAGTCATTCAATTGTTTATAAACATTAGTCCAAGCTCCCTGCTTGAGACAACTACCGCCTACGTGATCTGTAGCGTGTCTCATTTGATTGTGTGTTCGTATGAAACTATGTCATTGTATGTATGTTCATATGTTCGAAACTACTGTCTGTTCCTTCATAACTTGTAACAGAGATGGTAGACAGCAGAAGAGAGTTAGCTATCGTCATTAGAAGACCTGTAACTCTTACCTAAGCTTTATCATGTAGAGGAATAGGATTAGCCATCATCATGGCAGAAGCGATCAAGCTATCGTTATTAGAAGACTTGTACAATCATACCTGATCTCACCATGTAAAACTTTCAGAAGAATATATAATTTTTTATACTTAGTGTTTTCTACAAGAACCCTCACCGAACCATGAGTTTAACACATCGTCGTAAAGATAATACCGACTTCGTAAGTGATCTACAAAAACCCCCAGACATCCATTGAATATGGAAGTGCAATACCAACCGACTTAGCGTATAGATTATCGCAATCTAACATTACCTCATAGGCGCCTTATCATACAAGGCACAAGCCCTAATATGGTGGCCAGCGTACCAGAAGAACTATACAACGTCCTACGAAGAAAAATCAGAATAATAAATCATGTATCATAAGAAGTCAACGACGACGGAAAGCAGCAGATTCTTCAAGCAACCTAGTATCATCGTTAGTGAGCGACTTCAGAAAACAATAAGAACTCTTCAACGACGACGAAAGCAAACAGATTCTTCAACCAACTTAGTATCATCGTTAGTGAATAACTTCAAGAAACAAAAACTGACGTGTCTTTTTTCCTACGACAACGCAAGCTTCGTCTCTCATTAGAATCATTCAAGAAAACATCGTTAGTGAGCGTTCCGGAACTTCAAGAAACAAACCGAACGCGTCTGCAGCATCGGATCTTTCAAGGGCTCGAATCATCGAAAACAACGCGCACGGGGAAACTGAAGCCAAACCAGGTCATCCGCTAAATAGAGAAGGAGGACCAAGGCCGTGTGTCGTTATCGGAACACCTGTGACTTCCCACAAAAGCAAGCTAAGTACAATTTTTTATTCATTTGGAATAACTTTGAGTGTTTCCTTTGCAGGTCGAATTTCGTTATTCCTGTGGCTGAAGTTACGAGACATTCTTAATCTTACTTTTTTACAGAAATTATCTACATCATTGAGATTTCGCTACTGCGAGTTTTTATCTTTGAGTGTCTGTTTCCAGAAGTTCTACTGAAATATCATCTAATCATATACTATGTTAATTTTATCATTTTGGGTGATTATTAATCCCTTACGTAACAAATCATATTAAACAGTGAATATGCGTTTACGCAGTGGACGTCTGTATTTATACAGATGCATGGATAGGGTCGTTAAGCACCGTAGTGATTAGAAAAACACAAAAAACAACAAGTGGAAACACCCGATACAAATCTATATAAATTAGAGGTAACACTATTTCGGGTCATGACAATAAATGCTCCTTTGCAAAGTCCCGATCGCAGTTTTAGCCTTGAGTTTTTTGAGTTATATAAAATATCGAACCTCAATGACTCAACTTAACTTTAAAAATATGGCTGGATTGCAAGGAATAACATGTCTGTAAAAAAGAACTTTCATCAGGCTAAATGCGCTGACCAGGTCATCACTATTCAAATTTTAGCAAAGAATGAAGTACAAACAGTTAATATTGAAGCAGTAGTGATAACTTGTCTTATTAGTAATCGCTCAGTTCCTAATAGTTCGTCATTCATTGCTTTATACGTAACCAGCAACATAATGCTAAAAAACACAATACGTTGCCGATGGTAATAAAGAGAAGGATCCTAATAATTACAAAAAGAAATAGAAACAGTAGCCTTCAGAATCAAACAAGCAAACTCGGTGACTGTGTCACCTAGTTCAAGCGGTCAAGGTTAGTTAAATCTGCCGAGTTTTCAAAGCGAAGCAAATTCCACACAATAAGCGACTCTAGCAGAGTGGGGAAAAGCGATGTGTTTCATACATGCCAATATCTTTTTGAATTAAAAAGGATTTTTCCTAGGAAACACACGACCGTATAAGTAATCAGAGCAGGTTTTCGTTTTTTTTTTTTAATACGTAAGTTATTATAAGTAGTGGTGGATAAAGCCCGACTGTACGCGCCGTAAAAATAGAATATCTTGTTTATTCCTTTAGTACACGTAATATCCTGTATTTATGGACTCACCGTCTGTTGTTCGAACTTCCCTAATGAGAAGTCCGGATAAGCGAGCGCTTACAGATACCTCTATAGTTATAAAAAACATTGATCTGTATCTAGTGTAATTGTAAGATATCCATCTAGGGATACACAAAAATATTATCTTAACATCCTGCAAAATAAGGCGTGTTTATCAAAGGAAAATCCTATAAACCTTCAAACATATTAAAATCCGTTTGAACAAAAATGAGACAGTTAATCAAATAATAACTTATATAAAGGAAACTATACATTTGTCTCATAAATCGTAACATTGTTCAAATGACCCAACAGAATTCTCCCACAACCGCAGTCGCACTTTGCACGCAAAATCTCGAGAAGCATGCACCCTCGAATGTCTTAGTGCGTGTAAAAGACTTTGCTGGGAAATGAAATTTTAATCCTTCCCGACACTGAAATATAACGATTTCCGCGAACAAACGCCCTAAAAGTATACATATCGTGGATACGGCAAGTTATAAATATCGCATTTTTTATTGTTGCTAACTTTTAAATCCCGCCACCAATCAGTCGTGGATGAATCTCTCTGTTAATCTATCTAAAGTAATATCCGTAAAGTCATTCAAGCGAGGTGATTCAGCAGAAATTTTTTTTTTTTTTATCTTTTATCTGAATACCAGGAAGTTTCTCCACTAGCGAGTGATCTCGGGAAAAAACGGATGTAATTAACACAAAATACGGTCTAAGGACAAACATAAAGCTATATACGTACCTTCGTATAGACTCTCAATGCAATTTCAAAATAGAGATAAATGACGAAGTTGAAATATGTTAGTAATAGGAGCAATTAGGAAATCAAATAAGCTCATATAATTTTTTCCCTCAAACGTCATGCCATAAAAAAAATCGGACTTGGCGTATCTGCGTAGATTTCTGTCGCTTAAAACAAGGAAGGAAACGACTCCCGATAGTTTCCAGTGCGATGTACCGACGACATCTTATCTCTGTTAGGTTAGAATAAATTTTTTTTCACCAACTTGGACTTACTTAAAAGCTTTTACCAGATACCTCATACACCGTTTTCAGCACACTAGGGGACATTATCAATCTTTTACGTATGCCTCCGGCTTACGTTGCACCCCAATTACAATATAGTGTTGGAGACTTTTAGGGGATACCCTACATGCCTATATGAACGATCTTGTAATCTTTTCTAATACCTTAGAAGTACATTCACATAAAGTAGAGCTAGTGCTACAGAGACAAAGACAAATAATCTCAGAGTAAAATATATAAAATGTGAGTTTTTAAAAAACCGAACATGTTTATCTAGTTTTATGTGTCTTGTCAAGGTCTTAAAGTAATCCATGGTAAGGTGTCGGCTATTCATAACTTTCCGGTACTTATTAACGTAAAAGGGGGATACAGCGCTTTTGCGCTGTAGTGGGTATTACAATCGTATGTAAATATGTAACTCTTCACATGACAGCTCCTTTAACAGCTCTTACGAAGAAGAGCGTAGATTTATTATGGTCTGAAAAGCATCAACAGGCGTTCGATATCTTAAAAGCGGAATAATGCAGCTAACTAACTTAAAAATCCCTGATTTAAATAAGGAATTTTTTTATTGCAACAGGACGCCTCAGACCAAGGGTAAGAGGGATACTACTTCAGCAATATGATAAACAGTTCTTTCCTATAGCTTTTTATTCATGTAAACTAAGCCCTCTGAAAGTAAATATGCAGTAATAGGCAAGGAAGGGCTAGGTATCTTTAACACTAGTACATTTTAAGTTCATAATCTATGGCTATCCTGATAAAGTCCTTACTGAATATGAGTCCTTTACCGAGTTTTCAAAGGCTTTAATCACAGTCCAAAAGGAACTCGGTGACAAATGATCATTCAGGTCTTTGGAGCCAAGATAAGATATCTACTGGGAAAGCAATTATCATAGCTGACGCATTATCCGCAATCCCGCACCATACTGCAAAGAACCATTAATTAGACTAAATAATATAGAAACATCCGTGCCTATTGTTAAAACCGTATCTAAACAAGAAAATTCCTTAACCCAAGAGATCGCGAGCATTGAATATCTGGGTCGGAGCGCAGAACTGTTACAAACTGAACAAAGCAAGTGTCCAACAGCGATAAGCAAAACAATAAACACCAAACAATAAACACTTCGAAAACGGAAACAGGGTCAGTGGCTAGGCAAAAAAACAATAAACACTTCGAGCAGAAACCCTAAAGCAAAAGTATATTTAAAGTATGTGTATCAGAATAATGTAATCAAATGTAATATTATATGTAGGTCTGTGACGAGGAAAACCCGAAGAACACAGCGGATGACTAACGACCAGGTATTAGTAATAATCTCTTTCATACCAATCGTCATAAACTGGTTGCATTCCGTCATCCAGGGTTCCTACTATGTCACAGAAAGCCAAATCCATGTTTTACTGGCCTACAATGCTTACAGATATAAAAAGCACATAACTGATTGTAACACGTGTCATGAAAACAAGGGACACACTAAGACACCTGTCAGTTAAGGGCCTATCCTGTGCCAAATCAATCCTTGAAAGAGTATATGTAGAATTATTAACAGAATTACGAGTCTGACAGAGGGAATAAAACACTTCTTAGTGTTAATAGTTCCTTGACACGTTATATAGAATTAATAGCACTAAAAACAAACACCGCAATTGAGTGCGTTAGGAATATTTATGAGTGCTAAATCAGTAAATATGGAATTCAACACATAATAATCTGTGACTCGGGTGGTGTAAATCAATAATAATCTCCTTAAACACGTGGTGTGAATTCCTTTCCATTAAGAAAACCAATAATATATTTTATCACCCAGAGTCAATCGGTTTGGTAGAATAACTGATAATTAAATAGGAAGTGTCAATGTCTTACGAGTTACAACTCGTGATATTGGATCCGAACTGGATTATAGCGGTTCTCGCGGTTTTTAAATACCTTTATCATTTATATCTTGTATCTATAGATTGATGCCGCAAGTAGCCTTATACGGTACGCCGCTAGAACACTTTTCCACATATTCAAGCCAACATTAATTTATCAAAATATATAAAAAAATATATATAAATAAATAAATATAAAAAAAATAAAATAAATATGGATACAAGTGGAGTCAATATAATACACTCCGTAAGAAGTCGGAAGGGTTACAAATTATAATAAAAAAGGAATCACGATAAAATCAATAAGCAAAACGTAACCATAGGTTTATTAAATATCCAAATATATATGCGTAAAGATTTGAACTCTAACTTAACGCTTTAGTAATGACAAATAAGCTAAAAGTTCAAACACATATCAAAACCTACTGACATATGTCTGTCCCGGTGGATTTATTTATTCGTAGTCAAAAAAAAAAAAATAATAATAAATAAATAAATAAAAAAAATAAATAAAAGAGATTTTAAAGTCAGGAAGTCTAGAAGTGAAAATGTTATCTATGAAATAATCCTATATGAATCTTATACAGGGCTAATAATATATATAGAATTTGTATGGAAACCTTTTTCATTAGTTTCAATAAGGAATATTAATTTAACATAATCATGCAGTTTTCCAACATGAAACTAATATATTGTTCAATTTTGGTACTGTTTTTTTTCAGACATTCTTCTCATGTGGGTCGAGTATTAAAAAACAAAAAAATAAATTTATCCTAAAGTCGTATCCTACAGCAAGTAACGTAACTCTTAAGCTGGTGACGACGTCATCAGTTCTAGAAGGTCTGTCGCTGTTTGCCGTATCAGCATTGATTCCTTTAACCTCAAAGTATGCGCTTGCAAAGCAGATTGACTGGAGAAAGGAATGCTTAGTTCATGAACTTCACATGTGGTTCATAGGTCACATGACAGGCCACATAACATATTCTTATCCGTGTGTGTAATGCAATTAGTTAAGGACTTGCAATCATTTTAAAATTAATGAACAAAATAAGCAAATAGAATTTCTATAACAACAAAATGAATTATTTTTTTTTTCTGAACCTCATAGACATTTAGAAGTATCAAGATATGTATATATGAAAATATTTACTTGCAACATTAGCCTATTACAATTCAAGTAAAACATTCATGGGAAAAATGTCACATTTTCTTGGAAAACCCCAACCCGTTTATTAGAAATTAGTTACATAGTGGGTTTTTTCGTTGCATCTCCTACCTATTAATAAAGTTTTTAAAAGAATTAACCTCAGAGGATGCGCACGAGAAAATTGAATATGAAACTTTTGTTAGGGCACATAGAATCATGATTAATATTCTCTTTGACTCTTATGCTGCCTGGCAATCTTACAAATAGCTCCATTTTCCACTTCTTTGTCTAGTAACTTACTACCAGTAATATCGAATTTTCTTTGAGATTCGTATTGATATCTATTTATTTTTTATAATTATGGATATTTTTACGAGTCATCATAGACCTGGATAGGTTCACTCATTGTTAATGCCATGGATAAAAAGTTTGTACAGCGGACTCTTTTGAATTCCAAAATATCAGCGAATTCATGTGGGTTAAGTCTGGTCTAAATAGCTCTCTTCCCTCCCCTGTATTTGGATGTCGTACTGAATTTACTTTGCCCTTGTGACAAGTATAATTTCACTTGCAGGCTGATTAATGGAAACCTGGTTACAGTATCCTGCAGTACGAGAGTTTCACATCGCAACTTCAAAAAATCGTTCGTCGCAGCGGACGAATACAGTCAAGTAACAACCGCCTATACAATGTGAAAGGAATTTCATGGACTTCTTCGACCGACACCGTATCTCGTCGTTAATCTCGTTTTCATGCGGAACGCTCCAGCGGCTGTCGGAATCGACTACGAATGGGACATACTTCCGACAATTACGACCCGAAGGATATTCAACTCTACTTTGCTGGCGAAGGACTCGTGCTGGGATGATCTATTCATCGCGAACGTAATCGTGTAGCTTAGGATGCAGAGAATAAGTATGAGCGCAAAATGGAACGTTGGACCCGCCCAGGCAAATTTTCCTCTTGTTTTAACCATTGAAAAAGGCCGTTTCAGTTGGCTAAAGGTGGTTGTCTGGAACTGTGTAATGGACGAAACAGTTGTTCGAACGCTAGTTAAAAGTGAAGTAGTATAACCTCGTCATGTATCCTAATATATAAAGTATCATGTATCTATATAATTAATTGATCATAAATAACAGAATCGAAATATATTTTTTGCGTGTACGCACTGGGAATCTCTTATATAAATGATCATAAATAACAGAATCTAAATATATCTTTGCGTGTACGCAATAGGAATCTATTTAAAGTGCACATATATTAATCATAATTTTATGAATCCATATACATATGTATAAACAAATCAGGTAGCCTATAATCAATCTGTTACCTTTTATCTACCAATATCTGCAGTTATATATGAGTTAGTATATTGATTAATGAATCAGATATACAACAGTTAGCATAAAAAATCTACGAATCAATCAGCATAAACATTATTAATAATTTTATCAATTCATATATGAAATTTTTTATCAGTTAAAATATATGATATCATGTTAATCTTCATTCTATGCAATTATCAGAGTACATTAGTATTTTCTGTAGCATATGAATCTTAATGAGATGAAGTGAAAAACTGTATCATTATATATCACGTGATCACTATTATTTACCAATATCATTGTTTATACTTTATTACTTGAATCAATTCATGTACACACCATGAATTTTTATTTACTTATATATATATATTATATATATTCA
>NC_087200.1:217064987-217068346 GCF_015104395.2 Macrobrachium nipponense
TATTTGCCCTCTTTGACAGAGAACTTCTATTAGAAGTCTGCATCAAGGGACATACCATACTTCACTTTCTGCAGAGCCGGTCTTCTATATTATCCCCACAGAGTAACCAGAAGAAGACATCTGCAAGAATAGATCTAGATATCCGACTATTGCCCGCTTTGACAGAGAACTTTATTTAGAAGTCTGCATCAAGGGACATAGCATACTTGTCTTTCTGCAGCGCCGGTCGTCTAGATTATTCCGACAGAATAACCAGAGGAAGACATCGCAAGAATAGATCTAGATATCCGGACTATTTGCCTGCTTTGATAGAGAACCTCTGTAAGAAGTCTGCATCAAGGGACATAGCATACCTGACTTTCTGCAGAGCCGGTCTTCTAGATTATTCCCACAGAGTAACCAAAAGAAGACATCTGCAAGAATAGATCTAGATATCCGACTATTTGCCCGCTTTGACAGAGAACTTCTATTAGAAGTCTGCATCAAGGGACATAGCATACTTGACTTTCTGCAGAGCCGGTCTTCTAGATTATTCCCACAGAATAACCAGAGGAAGGTATCTGCAATAATAGATTCTAGATATCCGACTATTTGCCCGCTTTGACAGAGATCTTCTATTAGAAGTCTGCATCAAGGGACATAGCATACTTGACTTTCTGCACAGCCGAGGTCTTCTAGATTATTCCAACAGAAACATCTGGTATCCCTCTGGTAGCACTCTGGTAACCTTCTGGTATTCCTCTGGTGGCCTTCGGGATCCTTGGAGAGCTGGTCCTCCTTCCTCAAAAAGAGTGGTCTATCCTAGACTGTCCTCCTCCTCAATCAGCTGTTGGCTCTCACCCTGAGAGCTTGTCTCCTTCCCTCCAATCACTGTTGGCTCTCAAATAGAGTTGTCCTCCTTCATCTGAATAGCAATTAGCTTTCTCATCCCTGAGAGCTGTTCCTCCTTCCTCCAAACGTCATTTTGACTTGGTCCTTTCCCACTGGCTACAAACCGAAACAGCCCATCGGTGAACGGCCCATTCTGACTGGTCACCAGTTGATGATGCTGCATCCATGCTCCAGAGGCATTACAATCTTCTTGGCTCAGTCGATGGAGTTGATTGCAGGATGGGTGTATGGGAGGTGGGGGGACCTCCCGTTGCTGGTTGCTGCTGGGGGGAGCAGCAGTGTACACCCATCCTGCAGTCAAGTCATCGAATGGACAAGAAGATCACAGCTCCTCTGGAACACAATGCAACATCACCAAGTGATGACAAGTCAAAGTCCTCCATTTTGGTTAATCAGGGGACTGTTTTCTCCTGTCTTTTGTGGTCCTCCTTCCTCTGAAGAGCAGTTGGCTCTCATCTGAGAGCTGGCCTGAGAGCTGGCCCCCCTTCCTGCCTCCTCCTGACGGCTTTTGGCTCTCATCCTTAGAGCTGGTCCTCCTTCCTCCAAACAGCTGTTAGCTCTCAAATTGAGAGCTGGTCCTCCTTCCTCCAAAACAGCTGTTGGCTCTCAAATTGAGAGACTGGTCCTCCTTCCTACAAACACCTGTGGCTCTCAAACTGAGAGCTGGTCCCCTCCTCCAAACAGCTGTTGGATATCATCCTCCTCCTGCTCTGGTCTCCCTGTGATGAACCTTTTTTCAGAATTCCCTCCTACCTACCGCATTCAGTTCTCCACCACTGGTTCCAGTCAGTTGGAGGTCCAGTATGTGGACCATCCAGGTGATATATAATAGAGGGCTCTCCTCCACTGGATCAATGTCTTCTATTTGTAAAAATACAGCGCATCCAATAAAAGTCTCCTTTCTGCCAGCAACATTTTAAGTTTCCTCCGGCCAAGGCGCGGTTTTTTTTCTTGTTTTTCCCAATCTAAACTCTTGTTTTTACACCTATTTACACTGTGCCCGAGTCTTCTGTCCTTTTTTGTGGAGGTCTAGGAGAATATCCAAGCGCTCAATAATTTGTGACAATGTTATATATAAATAACAATGAGGACTTATCCTCTTAATCTCCCGTTTGAGGACGCTGGGGAATCTCTCGATCCCGATGCATCCGTTGAGGATCCTGATCAGACCGCGCAAGTCGTCCTTTGGTCTTGCTGTGTGTCTGAATATGGGATTCGGTTTCTTACCAAAGTGGGCTGCCAAGCCAAAGTCCACGATTGTTGGCTGGTTGGTCTCTTCATCGATGACGACGTTAAATTCGTGCAAATCCATGTGAGCAATCCCTTTCAGATGGATCTTCGCAAGTATCTCACAGATTCTTTTAAAAAATATCAGGATTATTTCTCGGGCTCTCTGCTTGGTTTTCGTAGCCAGTCAAACAAGGATATGTGACCTGCATCGTTCATTATGAAAGCCACGGGATCGATAGGAGACACAGCGAGAATGCAGGGCGTGCCTTCAATGTCTGCCATTTCATGTAACATCGCCACCTCCCTCAACATTTCTCTGTGTCCTGCAGAACCTTGACGCCGGTGGACTTTAATGATGGCAGGCTGATCCATATCGGCAAATTGGTATCGATAGCACTGAGCAAATGCACCCTCACCAATGGGAATGGGGTCTTTGGAAAAAACTCCAGCCAAACGGACTAGAGGGATTCCCATAGCTCTTAATTCTCCAATTAACTGCTCTATATCCTCTTGGAGAATTATGTCCATTTCTAGAAAAGCCTCCTTGCATTCCTCCAGTTTTATTCTCCTTACTTGTTGTGCAGAGGAAGGCTTTTTAAGTTCAGAGATTTCATTCAGCAGGTCGAGGAGGTTCCTTTGACTGTCTTGACCTGGCCTAATATCCATTTCCTTAGGGAGTCGTCCAGCAAGGATGCCTTTGAAAGGGGCAGAGGCGAACGACCTTTACAGTTCCATTTGAGGGTCTGAACTTGGTAAAATATCCATTTCCGTAAGGAGTCGTCCAGCAAGGATGCCCTGGAGAGGGTCAGAGGCGAACGACCTTCAATTACGGCTCTCAGCAAATTCAAAAACTCCTCTGCGGTCTCACAGTCCTTTCTCAGCTTTTCCACTTCTCTTTTCAGTTGTGTCTCTCTTTCCTGGCGAAGTTTATCATGATTCTCCTTTTGCCTAATTTTTCTTTTGAGAATTTCGATCTCTTCCTTCAACTGTTTATTTCCTTCCTCTAAAACTCCGACTTTCTCTAGGGAACCTGTGCACTCAGAATGAGGGTATACAGGGAAAGGATGAGGGCTTCGACATCCAAGTGGTCTGTGAGGGAGAGGCTGATGGTTTGGAACGCGAGGTAAAGAATTCAGAAGGAAAGAAGGTTTTGGAGGAGAGGGAAAGAAGGTTTTGGAGGAGAGAAAAGGTCTCTCGGAGGAAGGGAAGTGAAAGGGTTGAGAGGGAAAGGCGAAGGA
>NC_087200.1:217068846-217078846 GCF_015104395.2 Macrobrachium nipponense
ATTTGTAATAGTTTTTTTAGTTGCTTCTTCATAAAAGTGTGTTTGATACAGTGATGACTTATACAATTTAAATTTTACAAAATTAGGTACAATCTGGTTGAGGCTACAGTACTGTAAGAATTCTAGATCACATTCAGCCTTCCTCAGTTTCTTAAGGGTCTTTCCAAAGATCAGCAGGAATTCTTGAAGGCAGCTCCATATTTGCTGTAAATGAAGGCGTGGATATTTTGATATCCTCGTAGGCGAATCCTTGTAATAAAAAGAAGAACAAACAAAAATCGTGAATACATCGTCGTAAAGGTCTGGACAGCATCCGGAGAGCGATTCCAACATATGGCGTTCCGAAGTATGGCGGTTACTAGTAACTCGAAAAATAGAAGACTTGTAGGAGGAAGTACATCTCAGGTGTCCTTAAAATACTTTATTACAACGTTTCAAAACACAAAGGTTTCATTTTCAAGCTGTAAAGACATAAAACAATAAAATTAATATTAAAAGCGCTAAATTACAAATAAAAGGCATAATACATTATAAAAGACAAGATAAAAAAAAAAAAATAAAAATAAAACTAGTTAGCAGAACCAACCATCAGAGAGAAAGGAAGGACAGAAGTCAGAAGGACAAACCAGAAATGACGGCAACAGCTCACGTTAGGTAAAGAGTTGTCGAGGAAGACTGCGTGTTCAATTGAGGAACAAGCTGTTTAATAAACAAGGACTCAGAATTGTCAGTAGTTTGCCATTCGGTGCCCGTCCAATATTTCAAAATCTTTGTATTGTATATTCCGCTTGCATTTATTAGCGTGTTGTCTGATATTAGAAAATTCTGGATTAGCAAGTTTGTTACCAGTTCTATAGCTAACGCCCTTATGGCAATCAATTCTGACCCTCAGTAACCTCTGTGTGGATCCCACGTAGGTCCCCAGATTACATCTAGGGCAATTAAACTTGTACACAACACATGAGGTCATCAAAGGGTCAAGTTTATCCTTGAATTTAAACAAAATGCCTAAACTGAGTGGGTTTGTTGGGATGATATTAAATCTAATAGCTGGTATATAATCAAATATGAGTTTTCTTAGTGCATCGTAGAAATTTTTGTCATGGATTAAAGGTACATTTGCATAAAATGGAAGCTTAGGCACAGTAGGTAAGGAGACTTTTGGGATAAAAACGTTATTAAGAAGTTTACGACATACCCGTGAAAAAGAAGTGTAGTGGGAAAATAATTGTTGGTAAAATATTGACGTAAAAAGTTGATTTCTTCGTGAAAAAATTCCCAACTAGATGTCAATGAGAAGGCACGATGAAGTAATGTGGATAAAGAATTTAATTTAAAACCATAAAAACAGTGACTATAAAATTTGTTTAACCTAATCCTGTAAAAGTTCCCTTCTGTAAACTGAAGTATTAAAATGATCATATTGTCGTAAGACTAAAACATCTAAGAATGGTAGTTTATTATCACTTTCGCACTCCATAGTAAATATATTTGGGTGTGCCGTATATTGAAATGAAGAAACCTTTCAGCATCGTACTTGGATTTAAAAAGCGCGAAGGTATCGTCAACGTACCTTTTGTAGAATAGCGGATGGTAACTCAAAGGACAGGTGTCTAAAAAATGCTCCTCCAGGGAGCACATAAAAATGCCTGCAAATATGGGCCCTAATGGAGAACCCATAGCCATACCATCGATTTGAGTGTAACAATTATTATTAAAAATGAAGGCAGTGTCCTGCACTGCCAGTTGCAATAGTTTCTTAAAATCAGATTTATTAAAATTATCAAAAAAGGGAGTCAGTTTTCAGGAAAGAGTTTATTAATAATAATTTCAATAGTCTCATTCACAGGTACATGGTAAACAGAGACTCAACGTCATAACTGACCATAAAGAGGTCTGAGTCCTGGCTAAGTATGGCTTCTTTGAAGTTTAAGGAATTTTTGATGTATCATTTTCTGTCCAGTGGGGAAAGCAAGGGAACAAGGAACTTAGCTAACCTGTCAATTCGGGGTATCATATGACGCTAGTATAGGTCTGATGAAGGAAGGCCTTCTTGTGTGTTTTAGGAAGTCCATACATAATGCCATAGGTAGAACCGGTACTATAGAGAGAATGGTACTTTTCTTCAGATATAATATTTTTATCTTTAAGACACTTTAAAAATCTATTGATCCGATCTTCAATTCTAAAAAAATGGTTGCAAAGTCTGGCTTACCTAGGAGTTTGAATTTCGTGTTGTCATTTAGAATGCTTTCAACCTTGTTAACATAATCAGATTTATTCATTAACACAACACCCTTGCCTTTATCTGGCGAGTGATAACTATGGTGTCATTCTTGGCTACGTTTCTTAAGTTGTACAAGTCTTTTCTGGAGAAAAAAGGAGTCCAAGGGTTGTAAGTTTGTTAAAGGTATTTTGTGCTAGAACCTGTAATTTTGTACGTAATCCTGAAATGTCGAAATTAATGTTTAGATTGATCAACCTGGAAAAAGCGTTTCTAGTGAGCTATAAAACTGGTTGTAACTGGGTTTGTAACAGGGCAAACCGAAATCCAAACCGAAAGACAACAGGAATTCTTCCCTCTTTGTTAGATTATAACTAGAGAAGTTGAACACAGTTTTCTTGTTAGAGTTGAAAATAGGGATATTGATACCAAGTTTAGACAGTTTCCTCTCGTGAACCAACCGGACATTTGAAACAAAACATTCCTATTTTTATTGAGCAAATATTTAAAAATAAAACAATCGACAATGACAAATTAGAATAACGGTCTTCTGTAATGTCTCGGCTTGAGTTGTCAGCTTATTAATGCATCTATTCTTAAGATTAATTTCCATTTGTAATAGTTTTTTAGTTGCTTCTTCATAAAAGTGTGTTTGATACAGTGATGACTTATACAATTTAAATTTTACAAAATTAGGTACAATCTGGTTGAGGCTACAATACTGTAAGAATTCTAGATCACATTCAGCCTTCCTCAGTTTCTTAAGGGTCTTTTCCAAAGATCGGCAGGAATTCTTGAAGGCAGCTCCATATTTGCTGTAAATGAAGGCGTGATATTTTGATATCCTCGTAGGCGAATCCTTGTAATAAAAACAAAAAGAAGAACAAACAAAAATCGTGAATACATCGTCGTAAAGGTCTGGACAGCATCCGAGAGCGATTCCAACATATGGCGTTCCGAAGTATGGCGGTTACTAGTAACTCGAAAAATAGAAGACTTGTAGGAGGAAGTACATCTCAGGTGGTCCTTAAAATACTTTTATTACAACGTTTCAAAACACAAAGGTTTCATTTTCAAGCTGTAAAGACATAAAACAATAAAATTAATATTAAAGCGCTAAATTACAAATAAAAGGCATAATACATTAATATCATCCCAACAAACCCACTCAGTTTAGGCATTTTGTTTAAATTCAAGGATAAACTTGACCCTTTGATGACCTCATGTGTTGTGTACAAGTTTAATTGCCCTAGATGTAATCTGGGACCTACGTGGGATCCACACAGAGGTTACTGAGGGTCGATTGATTGAGGCCATAAGGGCGTTAGCTATAGAACTGGTAACAAACTTGCTAATCCAGAATTTTCTAATATCAGACAACACGCTAATAAATGCAAGCGGAATATACAATACAAAGATTTTGAAATATGGGACGGGCACCGAATGGCAAACTACTGACAATTCTGGAGTCCTTGTTGATTAAACAGCTTGTTCCTCAATGAACACGCAGTCTTCCTCGACAACTCTTTACCTAACGTGAGCTGTTGCCGGTCATTTCTGGTTTGTTCCTTCTGACTTCTGTCCTTCCTTTCTCTCTTGATGGTTGGTTCTGCTAACTAGTTTTATTTTATTTTTTTTTTGTTTTTTTTATCTTGTTTTATAATGTATTATGCCTTTTATTTGTAATTTAGCGCTTTTATATTAATTTTATTGTTTTATGTCTTTACAGCTTGAAAATGAAACCTTTGTGTTTTGAAACGTTGTAATAAAGTATTTTAAGGACACCTGAGATGTACTTCCTCCTACAAGTCTTCTATTTTTCGAGTTACCAGTAACCGCCGATACTTCGGAACGCCATATGTTGGAATCGCTCTCCGGATGCTGTCCAGACCTTTACGACGATGTATTCACGATTTTTGTTTGTTCTTTTTATTACAAGGATTCGCCTACGAGGATATCAAAATATCCACGCCTTCATTTACAGCAAATATGGAGCTGCCTTCAAGAATTCCTGCCGATCCTTTGGAAAAGACCCTTAAGAAACTGAGGAAGGCTGAATGTGATCTAGAATTCTTACAGTATTGTAGCCTCACCAGATTGTACCTAATTTTGTGTAAAATTTAAATTGTATAAGTCATCACTGTATCAAACACATTTTATGAGAAGCAACTAAAAAACTATTACAAATGGAAATTTAATCTTAAGAATAGAGGCATTAATAAGCTGGACAACTCAAGCCGAGACATTACAGAAGACCGTTTATTTTTCATAATTTGTCATTTGTCGATTGTTTTATTTTTAAATATTTGCTCAATAAAAATATGGAATGTTTTGTTTCAAATGTCCGTTGGTTCACGAGAGGAAACTGTCTAAACTTGGTATCAATATCCCTATTTTCAACTCTAACAAGAAAACTGTGTTCAACTTCTCTAGTTATAATCTAACAAAGAGGGAAGAATTCCTGTTGTCTTTCGGTTTGGATTTCGGTTTGCCCTGTTACAAACCCAGTTACAACCAGTTTTTATAGCTCACTAGAAACGCTTTTTTCCAGGTTGATCAATCTAAAACATTATTTTCGACATTTCAGGATTACGTACAAAATTACAGGTTCTAGCACAAAATACCTTTAACAAACTTACAACCCATTGGACTCCTTTTTTCTCCAGAAAAGACTTGTACATACTTAAGTACTAGCAAGAATGACACCATAGTTATCACTCGCCAGATAAAGGCAAGGGTGTTGTGTTAATGAATAAATCTGATTATGTTAATAAGGTTGAAAGCATTCTAAATGACAACACGAAATTCAAACTCCTAGGTAAGCCAGACTTTGCAACCCATTTTTAGAATTGAAGATCGGATCAATAGATTTTTAAAGTGTCTTAAAGATAAAAATATTATATCTGAAGAAAAGTACCATTCTCTCTATAGTACCGGTTCTACCTATGGCATTTATGTATGGACTTCCTAAAACACACAAAGAAGGCCTTCCCATCAGACCTATACTAGCGTCATATGATACCCCGAATTAACAGGTTAGCTAAGTTCCTTGTTCCCTTGCTTTCCCCCCACTGACAGAAAATGAATATAACATCAAAAATTCCTTAAACTTCAAAGAAGCCATACTTAGCCAGGACTCAGACCTCTTTATGGTCAGTTATGACGTTGAGTCTCTGTTTACCAATGTACCTGTGAATGAGACTATTGAAATTATTATTAATAAACTCTTTCCTGAAACTGACTCCCTTTTTTTATAATTTTAATAAATCTGATTTTAAGAAACTATTGCAACTGGCAGTGCAGGACACTGCCTTCATTTTTATAATAATTGTTACACTCAAATCGATGGTATGGCTATGGGTTCTCCATTAGGGCCCATATTTGCAGGCATTTTTATGTGCTCCCACCTGGAGGAGCATTTTTTAGACACCTGTCCTTTGAGTTACCATCCGCTATTCTACAAAAGGTACGTTTGACGATACCTTCGCGCTTTTTAAATCCAAATACGATGCTGAAAGGTTTCTTCATTTCAATAATACGGCACACCCAAATATAAAATTTACTATGGAGTGCGAAAGTGATAATAAACTACCATTCTTAGATGTTTTAGTCTTACGACAATATGATCATTTAATACTTCAGTTTACAGGAAGGGAACTTTACAGGATTAGGTTCAAATTTTTATAGTCACTGTTTTTATGGTTTTAAATTAAATTCTTTATCCACATTACTTCATCGTGCCTTCTCATTGACATATAGTTGGGGAATTTTTTCACGAAGATACAACTTTTTACGTCAATATTTTACCAACAATTATTTTTCCCACTACACTTTTTCACGGGTATGTTCGTAAACTTCTTAATAACGTTTTTAATCCCAAAAGTCTCCTTACCTACTGTGCCTAAGCTTCCATTTTATGCAATGTACCTTTATTCCATGACAAAAATTTCTACGATGCACTAAGAAAACTCATATTTGATTATATACCAGCTATTAGATTTAATATCATCCCAACCCAAACCCCACTCAGTTAGGCATTTTGTTTAAATTCAAGGATAACTTGACCCTTGATGACCTCATGTTGTTGTGTACAAGTTTAATTTGCCCTAGATGTAATCTGGGGACCTACGTGGGATCCACACAGAGGTTACTGAGGGTCAGAATTGATTGCCATAAGGGCGTTAGCTATAGAACTGGTAACAAAACTTGCTAACCCTCCAGAATTTTTCTAATATCAGACAACACGCTAATAAATGCAAGCGGAATATACGATACAAAGATTTTGAAATATTGGGACGGGCACCGAATGGCAAACTACTGACAATTCTGGAGTCCTTGTTTATAAACAGCTTGTTCCCAATTCCAAGAACACGCAGTCTTCCTCGACAACTCTTTACCTAACGTGAGCTGTTGCCGGTCATTTTCTGGTTTGTTCCTTCTGACTTCTGTCCTTCCTTTCTCTCTTGATGGTTGGTTCTGCTAACTAGTTTTATTTTTATTTTTTTTTTTATCTTGTCTTTTATAATGTATTATGCCTTTTATTTATTTGTAATTTAGCGCTTTTAATATTAATTTTATTGTTTTATGTCTTTACAGCTTGAAAATGAAACCTTTGTGTTTTGAAACGTTGTAATAAAAGTATTTTAAGGACACCGAGATGTACTTCCTCCTACAAGTCTTCTATTTTTCGAGTTACCAGTAACCGCCATACTTTTGGTAACGCCATATGTTGGAATCGCTCTCCGGATGCTGTCCAGACCTTTACGACGATGTATTCACGATTTTGTTTGTTCTTCTTTTATTACAAGGATTCGCCTACGAGGATATCAAAATATCCACGCCTTCATTTACAGCAAATATGGAGCTGCCTTCAAGAATTCCTGCCGATCTTTGGAAAAGACCCTTAAGAAACTGAGGAAGGCTGAATGTGATCTAGAATTCTTACAGTATTGTAGCCTCAACCAGATTGTACCTAATTTTGTAAAATTTAAATTGTATAAGTCATCACTGTATCAAAGCACACTTTTATGAAGAAGCAACTAAAAAACTATTACAAATGGAAATTAATCTTAAAATAGAGGCATTAATAAGCTGACAACTCAAGCCGAGACATTACGAAGACCGTTATTCATAATTTGTCATTTGTCGATTGTTTTTATTTTTAAATATTTGCTCAATAAAAATATGGAATGTTTTGTTTCAAATGTCCGGTTGGTTCACGAGAGGAAACTGTCTAAACTTGGTATCAATATCCCTATTTTCAACTCTAACAAGAAAACTGTGTTCAACTTCTCTAGTTATAATCTAACAAAGAGGGAAGAATTCTGTTGTCTTTCGGTTTGGATTTCGGTTTGCCCCTGTTACAAACCCAGTTACAACCAGTTTTATAGCTCACTAGAAACGCTTTTTTCCCGTTCCAGGTTATCAATCTAAACATTAATTTCGACATTTCAGGATTACGTACAAAATTACAGGTTCTAGCACAAATACCTTTAACAAACTTACAACCATTGGACTCCTTTTTTCTCCAGAAAAGACTTGTACATACTTAAGAAACTAGCCAATAATGACACCATAGTTATCACTCGCCCAGATAAAGGCAAGGGGGTGTTGTGTTAATGAATAAATCTGATTATGTTTAAAATAAGGTTGAAAGCATTCTAAATGCAACACGAAATTCAAACTCCTAGGTAAGCCAGACTTTGCAATACCATTTTTAGGAATTGAAAGATCGGATCAATAGATTTTTAAAGTGTCTTAAAGATAAAAATATTATATCTGAAGAAAAGTACCATTCTCTCTATAGTAACCGGTTCTACCTATGGCATTATGTATGGACTTCCTAAAACACACAAAGAAGCCCTTCCATCAGACCTATACTAGCGTCATATGATACCCCTTCGAATTACAGGTTAGCTAAGTTCCTTGTTCCCTTGCTTTCCCCACTGACAGAAAATGAATATAACATCAAAAATTCCTTAAACTTCAAAGAAGCCACTTACTTAGCCAGGACTCAGACCTCTTTATGGTCAGTTATGACGTTGAGTCTCTGTTTACCAATGTACCTGTGATGAGACTATTGAAATTATTATAATAAACTCTTTCCTGAAACTGACTCCCTTTTTTATAATTTTAATAAATCGATTTTAAGAAACTATTGCAACTGGCAGTGCAGGACACTGCCTTCATTTTTAATAATAAATTGTTACACTCAAATCGATGGTATGGCTATGGTTCTCCATTAGGGCCCATATTTGCAGGCATTTTTATGTGCTCCCTGGAGGAGCATTTTTTAGACACCTGTCCTTTGAGTTACCATCCGCTATTCTACAAAAGGTACGTTGACGATACCTTCGCGCTTTTTAAATCCAAGTACGATGCTGAAGGTTTTCTTCATTTCATTAATACGGCACACCCAAATATAAAATTTACTATGGAGTGCGAAAGTGATAATAAACTACCATTCTTAGATGTTTTAGTCTTACGACAATATGATCATTTTAATACTTCAGTTTACAGGAAGGGAACTTTTACAGGATTAGGTTCAAATTTTTATAGTCACTGTTTTATGGTTTTAAATTAAATTCTTTATCCACATTACTTCATCGTGCCTTCTCATTGACATCTAGTTGGGAATTTTTTCACGAAGAAATCAACTTTTTACGTCAATATTTTACCAACAATTATTTTCCCACTACACTTTTTCACGGGTATGTTTCGTAAACTTCTTAATAACGTTTTTATCCCAAAAGTCTCCTTACCTACTGTGCCTAAGCTTCCATTTTCTTTAATGCAAATGTACCTTTAATCCATGACAAAAAGTTTCTACGATGCACTAAGAAAACTCATATTTGATTATAATACCAGCTATTAGATTTAATATCATCCCAACAACCCACTCAGTTTAGGCATTTTGTTTAAATTCAAGGATAACTTGACCCTTTGATGACCTCATGTGTTGTGTACAAGTTTAATTGCCCTAGATGTAATCTGGGGACCTACGTGGGATCCACACAGAGGTTACTGAGGGTCAGAATTGATTGCCATAAGGGCGTTTGCAGCTATAGAACTGGTAACAAACTTGCTAATCCAGAATTTTCTAATATCAGACAACACGCTAATAAATGCAAGCGGAATATACAATACAAAGATTTTGAAATATTGGGACGGGCACCGAATGGCAAACTACTGACAATTCTGGAGTCCTTGTTTATTAACAGCTTGTTCCTCATTGAACACGCAGTCTTCCTCGACAACTCTTTACCCAACGTGAGCTGTTGCCGGTCATTTCTGGTTTGTTCCTTCTGACTTCTGTCCTTCCTTTCTCTCTTGATGGTTGGTTTCTGCTAACTAGTTTATTTTTATTTTTTTTTTATCTTGTCTTTTATAATGTATTATGCCTTTTATTTGTAATTTAGCGCTTTTAATATTAATTTTTATTGTTTTATGTCTTTACAGCTTGAAAATGAAACCTTTGTGTTTGAAACGTTGTAATAAAAGTATTTTAAGGACCACCTGAGATGTACTTCCTCCTACAAGTCTTCTATTTTTCGAGTTACTAGTAACCGCTATACTTCGGAACGCTATATATATATATATATATATATATATATATATATATATATATATATATATATATATATATATATATATATATATATATATATATATATATAATATTTATATATATATATATATATATATATATATATATATATATATATATAATATATATTCTCTCTCTCTCTCTCTCTCTCCCTTTGAACTGATGCAATT
>NC_087200.1:217083846-217101346 GCF_015104395.2 Macrobrachium nipponense
ATTATTTTATTATTATTATTATTATTATTATTATTATTATCATTAGCTTAAATTTCTATATTAAGAAATACACAAGATTTATTAGTGACTGTCTTTCGAAAAAATTAAACAATCACTTTGCTTAATAAAGGTAGCATGTGCTTAATTAAGAACCCTCTCTCTCTCTCTCTCTCTCTCTCTCTCTCTCTCTCTCTCTCTCTCTCTCTCTCATCAAAAAAGATATGCTAGCATTTGTTTTTAAAATACATTTTCCTTTTTATATACGAACACTGGCAATTTAATAATAAAAAAACAGCCTTAATTTCTAAATGACTGTTAAACGGAACACTATTTCATAAATAGAAGTGACAACACTTGATGCATTTTCTTGTGCGTTGCCGAAATAAATAACCTTTGACGGCAAACAAAAACACCAAGCACTTAATCCAAAGGGACATAAGTTATTAAAAACCATTGATGTAATATGCCCAAAAAGTCTTTCATGAAAGGCTTATCAAAAAGGAAATTCGGTGCTTTGATTGATAAAAGCACAACCTGAGGGAGAAAAGTCGAGACGTATTAGTAAAATGAGCAGCTGTTCTGAGGAGGTCAGGACAAAGGAATGAGCTTAGCTGATATTTACATTTCCCTTGCATGAAAACTAGAAAGAGAGAGAGAGAGAGAGAGAGAGAGAGAGAGAGAGAGAGAGAGAGAGAGAGAGAGAGAGAGCAGAAGTTGGTATTGCATCGTGGGTATTGTAAATGCAGCTTTTTATAGAAACCAATTGTGTATATAATCATTTAATAAGCTTTGTTTTTCAACTTGGTGATTAGGGTTAAATTGTATTATAGATATTTTGTCCGTTTTACATGTAAACATTGTTCATTCTCTTTTGGATTGTTACTGCTGTAATTTGTTTGTTTGTTAATTGTTGTTGAGTAGTTCTTGAACAGATTGTTTATCCTGGTAGTTAACAGTGTTGGAATTACACTGTAACAGTTATAAGTTTCTGGAAATAGGATCAAGGTTTTTTGATGAATGACAGAGTAGAACTCTTCAAAGTGTAAAGAATATTTCTTTGGAAATTCGTTTCGCTTGTATTGGATGTAGCTTCGAGTAACACAGATGTAAGTTTATTTCTTTACTGAAATTTGTATATATTGTATTTCATGTTTGGGGTGTTTTGTAGTTATACCAAACCATTATCAATTCTTTTGTACATTTTTGTTGTTTTCAGTTTCTTGAACCTCGTCGCCTTGTACTGCTAGTATGGTACTCATCATTGGTTATCTGGTCTTGGAGTACTGACCAACTATAAGCCCTTACAGTAATGGTCAACTTGAGTTGCAGTGCCTAGTGTTACGTGATTTTAAAGCTTTAAGTTGGTTTAAAGTGGTTTGTGATATCAACTTGAACTTTATATCAAATTTTTAATAAAGTGTGACGTGAGTAATAGTATCTGTGTCTTTTCTACATCTCATCCCTGTGGCTTTGAAGAAAACGGCAGCTACAGGTACGAAAGGTTTATAATTTTTATATGAGTGCTCATTAATTTATGTTTTGAATCTGCAATTCTCTCTCTCTCTCTCTCTCTCTCTCTCTCTCTCTCTCTCTCTCAAGTAGCCATTTTGCTTGGTGAGACGTTCCCGCGCGCAGTCCGATTAATCAACAGGTATCACGCGTTTAACATACGTCTAGAATTTGAGAAGTATCTAGAAGTGTTTGGGAACTGTCGGTGATAAGACTAGTGTGAAAATAGTTGGATAAAGCGTCTACTAAGTTAGTTTATCAAGTGAAATACTGTAAATCGGATCAAGATGGCAGTAAATTCCAACAGTGATAAGCAATGGCGAAATTTAGCGTGTTTAGCAGATTCGCAATATGATGAGGTAGCAGGAAGGGAGCTGGCATTACTCATCTATGAGATCAACAACAGCCCTAACCAAAAAGATACAAAAGCATTCATAGATATATTAGAAGGATATGATCCTTCAAACTGGAACAAATCAACAGAAAACATCTTGAAAATAATTGAATAAGTTCCAAATAAAATCCAAGTGGTCAAGAGACTCATAAAGAAATTATACATAAATCAACATATTCCGACAAAGAAAATGAATAAGGTGAATATTGTAAATATCCTAATTGATGCAATAGGAAAAAGAATGCCAAAAGCATGCAAACTGTGTAAGGTGTGGTATAGCATAGTTAATCCACAAAATCTGATCAGAAAATGTGCTGCATGCAACATTCCGACCTATCCACAATGTGCTGAGATAATACAAGATATGAGAAAAGATACCAGAATATTTTGCTCAACATGTCTATCATGGATAGACAATGTTATTAAATCAAGACTGAATGTACAATTAGTTGAGGATGAAGAGGAAGAGGAAGCAGAGGAAGAGGAAAAGGGAAGAGAAATAAACAAAACTGAAATGACAGAAAAAAATAAGGAAAACAAAGAGCAAGATAAAAGTATGGATGCAGAGATACTCATTGATACTACATATGCGGCAATCAAGCAGCATACATACAAAGAAATAAATTACGACATGACAACACAAAAGAAAATCCTGAAGAGGCTCTACCCAGATTTGAACAATAATGGGAAAGAGGAAAAAATAGACAAGAATCAAAATCAGATAAATAATCAATCAAATAATAAAATCCAAAATAAGAAAGAAACAAGTAAAGAGAGGAACAAAGAATATCAGGTGAAAGAAAAAACCAAGCCATCAACGAGATATGGTGTGTCACAAAAATATTTCCAACCGTCAGCTCCAAAATACAACTCAAGAGATAAGAACTGTATTTATGATGCAAGAGGATATTGCAGATACGGAGAAAATTGCAGATTCAGACACAAAATGAATAATTATGCTGAAGGAAGATCAAATATTATGGAAAATTTGCATTTTTTAATGTCAGAATTTCTGGAAATGAAGAAAAGAACAACATACCAGATTAGGAAAGATACATGGGAAAATCCTTAATATTACCCGTATTAAATGAAGGAGAAAACACTCAAACCATCATAGTGATGAATGCGCAGGGTTTAGTTATGAGTAACTCAAAAAGAAAAATAGAGTACTTAGAAGAACTAACCCAAATTGAAAAGAAAATAGATATAATGAATATAAGTGAAACCTGGTATTCCCAAGAGACTGGGAATGATGATCAAATAAAAAGGTTAAAACTTATAGATCAGATAGAAAAAAAAGGAATCAAGGGGGAACAGCAATATATGGGAAAGACAAAAAGCAAGCAAAAATTTATGAGAATTATAGTAACTCAGAATGTGAACTAATAGCGGTAGAATTTGAATCTGAAAAATTAATGAACATAGTAATATATAGACCCCCTAATACTAAAGAGTTTGACATAATAATAGAAAAATTAGATGATATATGTAGAAATCACAAGGACTGGACTATTCTCCTATCTTGAGACTTTAACTTTCCTTTCGTAGACTGGAGAGAACGAATAGGAGATTGTGTTTGTATTTATACATATAAAAAAGAGACTAATAGTAGTGCAGAATATAAGAGGCAATTCGAAAATCTATTCGATATGCTACTAGAATACAACATTCAAGAAATAAATCACCTGCCAACAAGAAAGGAAAATACTTTAGACCTAGTATTTGTGAATGAGGTGAATTATGTTAAAGAAATAATAGTTTATAATGCGAGTATTTCAGACCATAATGTCATAGAATTAACAGTCCATTCCAAAGCAAGTGAAAACAGAGATAAGCAAGAAATGAAAAAGTGGGAAGGATATGGAAAATACAACTTCTACAGTAAAAATATAAAATGGTCAAAAATAAATGAAGAATTAAACAAAGATTGGGATAACATTTTCGTAAGTGATGACATAAGAGTAAATACGGAGATACTATATAAAATATTAGAGAAAATAAGAAAAATATATACCAAAGAAGAAAAGTAAACATCAGTCATGCATACCAAGAGACAGAAGGATCTTGTTCCAGAAAATCAGAAAGTGGAAAAAAGGTCTTGCAAAAGAAAAAATGCATGGAAAGTTATAGAACTAAAAAGTAAGGTAGAAAATACAAAACAAAAGATTATACAATCAAATGAAAATGAAAAACAGGGTTTGGAAGAAAAAAACCCTAGTAAATATCAAACAAAACCCCAAACTATTATACTCGTACACGAAAAAGATGAATAAAAGAAGAATAGAAATAGGCCCTCTAAGAATTGAAGGGAGATTAACGATGGAAAAAAAGCAAATATGCAACATTTTGGCAGAACAATATAAGAGAGAATTCACCCCTAGAATTGATAATGAAGATAATGATACAGAAGTAAGGGACGAAAATAGTGATTTTTTAGCTAACATATATATTTATGAAGCTGATATTGTGCAGGCTATTAATGAATTTAAAAATGGAGCTGCTGCAGGTCCTGATGGTGTTCCTGTTATTTTGTTAAAGAAAGTAGTTCATTCTATCACAAAGCCACTTGCAATATTAGTAAGACAAAGTGTAGATACAGGCAAGATTTATGATGAGCACAAATTAGCATATATTACCCCTACTTTCAAAAGTGGATCAAGACTAGAGGCAAGTAATTATAGGCCTGTGAGTCTAACATCACATATTATGAAAGTGTATGAAAGGGTAATGAAGAAAAATATTATGAAACATTTAATAAAAAATAATTTGTTTAATATAGGACAACTTGGTTTCGTACCCGGAAAAAGTACACAAACCCAACTGTTAGTCCACCGTGAGAACATATACAAAAATATGAAAAGCGGAAATGAAACAGATGTGGTTTATCTTGACTTTGCAAAAGCTTTTGACATGGTAGACAATAATATATTAGCGAAGAAAATTAGAAAACACAATATCGTGGATAAAGTAGGGAGATGGTTAAAAGAATTTTTACACAACAGAAAACAGATAGTTATTGCAAACGATGAGAAATCGGATGAAGCTAAGGTAATATCCAGTGTGCCACAAGGTACGGTGTTAGCTGCAATACTGTTTGTTATTATGATTGCAGACATAGACAGTAATGTTAAGGACTCGGTAGTGAGTAGTTTCGCCGATGACACAAGAATAAGTAGAGAAATTACTTGTGATGAAGATAGGAACGCGCTACAAAGAGACCTTAACAAAGTATATGATTGGGCAGAGGTAAATAGGATGGTATTTAACTCTGATAAATTTGAATCAATAAATTATGAAGATAGAGAAGGAAAGCTATATGCATATAGGGGACCTAGTAATGAGACAATCACAAATAAGGAAGCAGTTAAAGACCTTGGTGTGATGATGAATAGGAACATGTTATGCAATGATCAAATAGCAATTCTATTGGCAAAATGTAAAGCAATAATGGGAATGTTGTTACGGCACTTCAAAACAAGAAAAGCTGAACACATGATTATGCTTTATAAAACATATGTTCGTAGTCCACTTGAATATTGCAATATGATATGGTACCCACACTATCAAAAGGATATTGCACAAATAGAGAGTGTACAAAGGTCCTTTACAGCTAGAATAGAAGAAGTTAAGGACCTTGACTACTGGGAAAGACTACAATCCTTAAAATTATATAGTCTAGAAAGGAGAAGCGAACGCTACATGATAATTCAGGCATGGACACAGATAGAAGGAATTGCCGAAAACATCATGGAGCTAAAAATATCAGAAAGAGCAAGCAGAGGTAGATTAATAGTGCCCAAAACTATTCCAGGAAAAATAAGGAAAGCACAAAGAACATTAATCCACTACGCACCAGCATCGATAATGCAGCGTCTATTCAGTGCGTTGCCAGCTCATCTGAGGAATATATCAGGAGTGAGCGTAGTTTTGTTTATGAATAAGCTCGACAAATATCTCAGCTGCATCCCAGACCATCCAAGACTGGAAGATGCAATATATACCGCAAGATGTACTAGCAACTCTCTGGTAGACATTAGAGGTGCCTCACACTGAGGGACCTGGGGCAACCCGAACAAGATTTAAGGTCTGTAAGGTCTGTGAGGTCTGTAAGGTCTCTCTCTCTCTACTTAACAAGGAATGGTGTTTAAGATTTTAACATGAGATTACGCTTGCCAAAAATTATATGATTCTGGTGTCTTCATTTGAAATTATAAATTTTACCCTGCATTAATTTTTTTATATGCAAAAGGTTGACTATTTGTATCATGTTCATGGCTGAAGTAATAAACATAGCCATCTATTTTATATGGATTAATAACTCTCTCTCTCTCTCTCTCTCTCTCTCTCTCTCTCTCTCTCTCTCTCTCTCTCTCTCTCTCTTCACAATCATAGCTCATAACGATGTATAATTTCAGAGCATAAAGTAAATAATACCCAAATAGATTTAATTTCCATTTTCCCCAAAATTAAACAGTACGATTAAACTCCTGACAAATACCTAATTTAAAATGTACCGGAATTGTGATGAATCCCGGGAAATAAATTTATCGACACGAAAAACTTTGCATTTTCTTTTTGATCAATCGTTTCGACACTTGTCATCATTATTTTCCGTGACACAATCCGAAGAGTTATTCCATAATAAACATAAAATTTTGCACTTGGGTGCCGTTCCCAAAGTGAAAGAGGTAAAATAAGGATTTTTATTCCATTTTAAATCGTCTACGCTTATTTTCCAAAAGTGCTATGCATGACTACAAATATTTGTTAACTCTAATGACCACCTTAATATCAGAATTTGATATTAATATAATGTACAAAGTTTGAAGTTGATCAACAAATATTAATGTAGCTACAATGCAAACTTGAAAAATAATGTTATTTTAATCATATGGAAAATTACTTTGTCCACAAAGTAACTCGTAAAATTAGTGTGATTACAACGGACGTTAAAAAAATTATGTATCCATCAAGCATATGATAACTTACTATATCTGATAATATTTTGCTGGTAGAGAGTTATTCAAAATAATACAGTAATTGCAACGCATTTGAAAACGTATGACTGCATTGAGCATAAAAAACTAGATTGATTAACATTATACAGGTAGAAAGTTATTTAACGCCCGAACAATCCCTAAGTAGTGTTTCATGTATATTTTCATATATGTTGATTCTTTTACCAGTGCATAAATAAACCATCAGTTTTTGGACGAAAGATATTCACAATTATAGTCATGTCTAAGAGTCCTCTGCTTGATTCTCTCGTGTCTCATTAATAATTATTTAAGTATTAAAAAAAGGACTTGAAAATATATCAGATCTTACCTTACTGATAATAAGTAATTTCTCGTCGTAGTCATTTAGTGCCTGACGTATCTACGAGTCTAGTTTATGAACTTAAGAAAGCTTAACATTCTTTACGTAATCATGACATATCGTTTATATGACATGTTATTCAGAGATGTTTTGCCTGACACAACTGGGGGGGGGGGGGGTGTCCTTGAAATTTAAGCCACTGCCTCGACCAGTCACTGAATCAGTCCCAGAAACTTAAGCTAAGGATATAGGGATTTTATTACACAAGAACAAAAGAACCATAGATGAACTAAACGGCATCGAAGAGACTTCTCGTTTCCACGCAGGCGCACTTGTTACCTTGTCTGCAGCTGTATCCATTTGTCTGCTGTGTACTGAAAAGGCACCAAAAGTAGACAGGACTGGTGATCTCAAACAAAAGTTACCCTTAAGCTATGGGTGTAGCTTTAGTCAGATGATAAATAAAAGTTGAATATCATGAAGGCACTGGAAAAGTATACGCAAAATGACGTAATTACAAACTTGTATATTTTAAGTAATATAACGACTTCATTGCTAAATACATTTTGATACATTATTCATATCTTCTATTTACACAAATTTAACATAATATATTTCTTCACTTTTTATTTTTAAAACTATCAACCTAAAGATACCCTCCCACAATATCCTGGGACAATAATATTTTTACATAAGCGACAACTATTACAAATACCTGCAAGTTCACTCATCATGACATGCTAATGGAATGCAGTGGAAAAAGAATAATGCAATCTTACTCGCATCATTTTTCTTCCAGGGAATACACAAGCCACAACAATACCTTTTGGAACATTATCCTCTTCAGGAATGAGTGAACACATTGAGGAGACAAATAGAGACATCAGAAATAGAGAGGGGGAAAGAGAAACATAAATTAGGGAAGAGAATTAATTACAACCAGTTAATACAGCCATTAGGTTTGGCGAAGTCTGTTTCAATCTGATAGACTAATTGAGGCTGGGAAGATGAGGCGAAGTTGGTGGAAATGACTCAACAGAAAGTACAGAATTTTTTTCGTTCTTCGCCATGAAGCCAGCAACCGTTGGAGACCACACAGATGTAAGAATGACAGTCGCTATTTCCGTGTTCTCTTGTGTACTATATTCCTTGTAACAGTACCTGGTACCTGTTAGTAATCTATTGTGCACAGAACTGAGTGCGCATGAGCAGAACTAAGTTTTTTATTTTTTTTTTTATTTACATTGTCTATGTAATTCACATTTAAGCCATTAGAAGTTTTGTATATCGTACTGTAAAACAACAATACTAAGGTTTTATTATTATTATTATTATTATTTATTATTATTATGATTATTATTATTTTATTATTACTTATTATTTTATTATTATTATTATTATTCTTATTATTATTATTATTATTATATATTATTTAGTTATTATTATTATTCAAAAGATGAACCCCATAGGGGCCATTAACTTGAAATTAAAGCCTCCGAAGAATATGGTGTTCATATGAAAGTAGAAA
Organism: Macrobrachium nipponense; assembly: GCF_015104395.2. Lineage (NCBI taxonomy): Eukaryota > Metazoa > Arthropoda > Malacostraca > Decapoda > Palaemonidae > Macrobrachium > Macrobrachium nipponense. Next base: position 217,092,597 of record NC_087200.1, read on the forward strand.
CAGGAGATACAGAAGAAGACATTATTTGTTAGAACATAAAAAAACAAATTAACAAATTAGTAAATAAATAGATGAAATGTAAGTAAATTTCTACAATAGGAGGAGCATTGCTTTATGGCATTAATGCGTTGTGACTTCTTTTATACACCAATAAATACATGAATTAGATTCTTATTGTCACGGGCTAGGCTTCCGTCTGTATAAAGTGTAGTGGACTATTCATGAATGGTGATTACTACAATGATCTCATTTCACCCTAATGGGAAATTGATTACCAGATTTGCATGAACTCGCTGAAAATTTTTTAATTAATTTCTAAGCATATTTAACAGCGTGGTCATATTAGATCTCCCTGGGAATATTGCTTCTGTTATTGTGATCAAAGCTTTATGGAAATCAGTTTCAATTCATAATTCCTTTTGTTAATGTTTTTCAAATTCAAAACAAACGTCCAATTCTGGAAAACTTTTTTATTCTGAAAAATTTAAAACAAAAATATTCATAAAATAAAACTTTCAATTTCATCTTCTACATTTCCCTTGCCTTTCATAAATACTAAAGGTAGAAATGTTAAAAGAAATAACTAAAAACGCAAGTAAAATACTTATTCGAAATCTTTCCTATGATAACAGAAAATTGTCACACGGCCAGCTGCATTTCCTCTGGTATATTTCCACAATAGTTCTCGTGAGCGTCTTAACACTAATAAAATATGACAGATGTAGCGAGACGTTTTCGCTCTTTTAGACAAAAGTGAATTCATATTCCTTTTGCTCGTATCTGAAAATATAGACTTTGGTGAACATTCTTGATAACAATTTCTGGAGTTAACAGAAGCTTTCCTTTCAGAATAAGATGAAAATTGTCATTATTATATACGTCTGAGGAGGTGGGAAGCTAATGAGAAATCAGAAAGGAAAATTGTTTAAGCTACTGATAATCTGATCTCCTATTTAATAGTTTTCTTGAGAAAATTGAGGTTTTTTTGTACCATAGGAACTCAAATATTGAGGAAAGATTTCATCGGTACCAAAATGAATCAGTTGTGTATTTATTCTCAAACCAAACAGTAAATGCATGACTGTATAAACAATAAAACTGGAACAGAAAAGAACAAATCTTTTTAAGAAAATAAAAAAAAGGAATGGGAGAACTCGACACTTTTTCGTCTTCTGGAGAGACAGGACCCAGAGCCACCTGGTGAGGCAGGATATATACAGACTTGCCCGCTAATCCTTGGCGAATCCTCCCGGACTGGGAATTGGGCCGTTGCTGTAACCATAAAGAAGCAAAGTAAGGAATTTATTGGTCTCGTAAAGAGCTTTATATTTCCTGCTAAAGAATCTCAATGGGAAGATCGAGTCTTAGTGCACTTCGTTCCTTCACATCTTTAGATTAAAGTTTAAGGATCCTCTTGGAAGTTCGTGCATCTGATGGAAGTGTTTATTTTATTTTCATAATTAACTTGAAACACTAGAAATATTTTATTTTGAGTTTAAACTTCTTCTTCCCATCACCATTTTCAAATATTTACACTAGTCTTTGCAGTTTCTCGTCACAGTCACCGAATAAGGCTAGTATACCTTTTGCAGGCAAACTCTACAACATATCCACAACATTGCCATTGATTACCCATTCTTATCCATAGCTAATCTATTCCACAAAATACTAAACGTTCTTTAATTTAAACTTCCACGAATGTTTCCCAATTTACATACTCACTAATATTCCTGCAATAAGATACCTCTACTACAGATCAATGAGCAACACAGTTTACTTTCTACATTCAAGTTTCTTACATCTACATTAAACAGGAAGACACAACCAACATAGTGTTTTTATTCTAGTCTTGTATTTTTTGAGTCATAGTACTTTCAAGGTATTCTTTCTGAAATTATATTCAGGTAGTACTTTGAACAGTCAACTGTATATCTGTGCACCTTATACAAATTACAATCATTTTGGTACCTGTCAAATACTTATATAAAGAAAGAGAAATAATCGGTAGTACATTCATTGTAAATTCTAAAGAAAATAGCATATAATTTACGAGAGAGAGAGAGAGAGAGAGAGAGATGTTTATCATGCTTTCGTTTTATTCTCCACTAAATGTTTACACCAAAGGCGTGTAAATTCGGCTGGTAATGGCAGCCTGGAGACGAGATCAAAGGATTAAAACTATTTAATAATTCATATCCTGTTCGGAATTACCTTTCCTTTTTATTTCTGGTGTATAAAAAGAACCTGACTTTAATTAACTCCCATCCGAAGCCAACACCTAACGAGTCAGTTTGCGTATTTTGATTAGAGGTAAGTACACGCGTGTATGTGAAATGGAGTATATATATAGATAGATAGATAGATAGATAAATAGATAGATAGATAGATAGAGAGAGAGAGAGAGGGATAGATAGACAGAAACATCTACTCATTATTTAGAACTGACATAGAAAGCAACTAATTCGTTACTTACGCGAAGAAAGCATTGCATTGTCTTTATTTATTTTGTTTCCTTTGATGACTATCACCTGCCAATCTGATAAATACTAATCTTCACAATTTAATAGTCTTTAAAAGTCTGACCCAATACAGTAATTCTTCCGATGAATGGTCACAATGAACACGGAACTGTCTCTCAAATTCTGCGTGATCGTCTGAACTTTCAGAAAATGACAGTGACGAATTAGGGAATGAAATGTAAACATTGCAGCGGTGATTGATGCCTTCAGGAGAAAACGAAGGTAATCTCCTTTCTTTTCAAAAGCGTCGTGCTATATTTTAGAACTGTATTTCATTACTGCCTGCTCTTTACTTGGCATTGTTGGGAGGATGAGTTTTCTAGACATGTTTTCCCTGTATGAATTAATATTTTTTTTTTTTTTTTTTACGTTGGAAATACATCTTTTGAGGACTACTTTTAAGTTAGAATAATTTTTACAGTACAAGAATGTAACGAAGTTACATTCTTGTACTGTATATAACGTGATTTTATAACTGACAGGATGTCAGTTATAAAATCACGGTCGTTGAATATACCTCTAGATATTTTAAGTATGGAGAGAGAGAGAGAGAGAGAGAGAGAGAGAGAGAGAGAGAGAGAGAGAGAGAGAGAGAGAGAGAGAGTCGCAGCTCGGATTTTCGCTCAAGTAGAGACGACGTGGAAAGATTGATTAGACACAGGCAAGAAAGCAAGAGTGTCTGACTGAACAAAAGGGAAACTAAAAAAAATAAAAAATAAAAAAAAATCCGGAGCTGTGATTGCGTACCCAGCAACAAGGTGAATTGGACTCTCGAATGAAAACGGAAGAGTGGGAAACGAAAATGAAAATAAGAAAAAAAAGGAAATAAAAAAAATGAGAAGTTAACAGGGAAGACAAAACTCAAAACTCAGGGAGGGTTTTTGTCTTTTAATAGTTAGTCTGAGTCTGATATTATTATCATTATTGTCATTACTATTATTATCCAGATGAACCCTATTCACATGGAAGAAGATCATAGGTCCCATTGACTTGAGATTCAAGCTTCAAAAGAATATGGTCTTCACTTCAAAGAAGTAACAGAAGGTAATAGGAAATACTAAAAGAAGAGATTAGTTATTAGAAAAAATATATTAACATGAATACATAAATAAATAAAATGTAAGTGAATTATTGAAATAAAAGAATAATTGCTTTAATTTCAGCGAATATATCACTGATGACATTAAGTTTATGAATGAAGCTCTCCCTTTATTCTGAATGCTAGAATTCCTTCATACGTCCATGGAAATAGTTTAACTAATTTCACTGAAGGTTTTCTACCTTAGAGATTAGAAAGTAGATCATAAGGTTGTAATTATATTGTAAAATATATTATAAACCAGAGGATAGAGAACAAGTGAGGTAATGAAAGTGGCAGTGTGTTAAAAAGAGTGAGAAGAGATTTTAATTCTCTATGGAAAGGATGTGGGAATATATGAAATGTTTGTTGAGCCAACCCACCTTTCCAGAAGCGATGAGTAGAAGTCTAATAATCTTGATGAATCTATAGGGATGAGTTGTTTGATAAGTGTACAGTTCTGGAGATTGCAAGGAGCTTCATAAAGTGTCCGGAGATGATTTAATCCTGTGGTAAGAATGAGAGGTGATAGGATTGTGAAAAGAGCCTATAAGCCTAGGGTGGAAGAAGAGAGCTTATGATGTCTATAAAGATATTTCTATGAATACAGAATTTTATTTTATCACAAGCAATAACAACAAAACATCAGGATGAAATATACCCTATTTTCAGTAATGAGAAAATTGCTATATTTCGTACGCACATTATATCGCAAATAAACTTACAAAATATACTGGAAATACCTTCAATAAAATTACCACTTCAAAGCACTTAACCTAATTTTGACCGGACACCATAACATAAATTATCGGAGATCATTTCACCCTTTGCTTTTGACAAGTCCGTAATTAATTACATTCATAGGAGGCCGATTCTGACGCTCTATTACTTGAAATAAAAACTGCATCGAGTCATACCCATTTTGCATTTTCTCTGAAATACAGAAATTACTTTTTCACTAACTGGAAATGCTAGGAATTTACACTCATAGTTGTAAGCACTTTTTTGAGGAATTCCTGGAAGAGAGAGAGAGAGAGAGAGAGAGAGAGAGAGAGAGAGAGAGAGAGAGAGAGAGAGAGAGAGAGAGAGAGAGATACAATTCCTTGAAAATCCATACTCCACTGACGGAGAGAATGGCAACATTATCATTCAAAAATGACATATACTATGCTGTACTATATTATGGAAAGAGAGAGAGAGAGAGAGAGAGAGAGAGAGAGAGAGAGAGAGAGAGAGAGAGATCGGTACATTGACTTGAAAATAAAGTCTCACATTAATAGATAAACAGATGCAATCTAAGTAAATTACTAAAATAGCAGGAGAATTGCTTTATGACAGTAATGAGTTGTGCTCTTGCTTAATCTTTTGAAGTTCCGATTTAAACACATCAAAAGAAGTAGCATATTCTTTTTTAATAAATACCAATGAATACATGAATTGAATTCTTACTGTCACAGGCCTAGATTCCGTTTGTATAAAAAGCGGATGAATATTCATGAATGGTGATTAACAGCATTAATCTCATTCCATCCCGATGGGCAATTGATTATCAGATATGTATGAACTCGCTGAAAAACTATTAATTAATTTCTAAGCATATTCAACAGCGTGATCGTGGGAATATTGTGTCTTTTTTTATCGGAAAAAAGTTATAGAATCAGTTTCAATTTACAATTCGTTTTGTTTTAATATGTTTTAAATTTAAAACATACGTCCAATCTCCGAAAAGCTTCGTTTTAATTCGGAAAAATGAAATAATATAACAAAACTTTTAATATCTTCTGGAGTCATATCCGTTGAAAGCTTAGTGTGAAAGTTGAATTTTAGTTTATATCTTTTCAGTCTTTTATTTAATCATTTATCCCTCTGGTTATGTAATGCTGATATAAATATTAATTCATACATACATAATATAAATGTGGTTTTGAGTTTCCCTTTCCTTTCGTACGTACTAAAGGAAGAAATGATAAAAGAAATGAAAGAAATAGTTAAAACGCAAGTAAAATTCTCATGCAAAATCTTTCCTGTGATAACAGCAAAAGGCTCACGCGGCCAGCTGCTTTCCTTCTGACATATTCCGCGATAATTCTCGCAAGCTTTATAACACTAATCAAAAATGACAAATGTAACGAGACGGTTTCGCTCTCTTTGATAAATTGGACTTCCTATTGCTCGTACCTGAAAATTTAGACTTTGTTGGACATTCATGTTAGTAATTTCTGGCGTTAAGAGAAGCGTTCCTTCAGTATAGGATAATAATTACATTATTACTTAATTCTGAGGCGTTTGGTCGCTAATTATGATTCAGAAAGGAAAAAAGATTTAAACTTTTAGTAATCTTACTTCATATCTATTAGTTTCCTCAGGCGAAGTAGGGTATTTAAGCGATGCTTTCTTTCACTACGGGATAATAAGTACTCATAATAGGATGTAGACAAAAACTATTCTTATTCGAAATAATAATGGCACATCTAATCAAGAGCACCACCCCACCAACAAAAGAACCAAATGAAATAAAAGGAAAAGGTGAAAGATACATCGGAAAGGCTTTGCAGAGCTCCAGCCAGACATCCATTTCCATAGAGGCCAAACGGAGAGGATCAGAAAGTGAATGACACAGGAACCTTGGAGTAGTCCCTTCTTTCGACGGTGAGTTGGAATAGGAGGAGGAGCAAAGGAAAGTACATTGAAGAGGGGAGGGGTAAGATTCGGGAACATATCATCGGTCAAGATTTTAGAGAAAAAAAAATATTCTAACATGTTTAAAATCAATGTTTTTAGGATGAGTTTACATCAAGCAACAGTTTACATTAATGTTTGAAAAACTGTGTAAAATATTTCCTTAAGAATAAAAACTAATAGAAAGGTTATTTCCTTAAAAACTTTTTAGAAAGATATCTAATGCAGTGAGGTTACATGATCACAAAACTTGAAGAAGATGCCCTTATTGGCTATTGAAAAATTTAAACATGACACGGAAAAAATGCTTAAATTTAACACAAAAACTTATTTTTGTTTTTTGTTACGTATTTTATCACCACCAGGAGACCTGACTTATAAGTTTGAAATGATTATGAAATCGTTCGCACCAGTCTACATCTTTTTGAAGAAGGAATTGAAAAATTTAAAAAAATAAAGAAAGAAAGAAAAAGAAAAGATATTGGGGAGTGACAAAGATCAGGAATAGAACATCAAAATAATGATTCATCATCAGAATCAATCCAGAAAGCAACAGTGGAAAAGTATCAAGGATTCTTGCTCTCAACTAACAATTATTAGAGACGAATGAACGTCACTCCGTCCTCACACGAAAAAAGCAAATTTCACTCGAAGAATACCCAGCTAAAACGTAGTTCATGCAAAGCATGAACGCCGTTCTGCGACCTAATGAACATTCAGGCAAACAAAGCCGTAGTAATCTAGGTTATTCACTACTCACGGTATTTATGTCACTGCGCCACATTTCCTTTGTTTCTCGGCGCATTTGTTTAGCTTCAACCTTTCCTTTTCTTCTCACTTTTTGTTCCCACAAAAACCGTAACTCACTCTCTCTCTCTCTCTATCTCTCTCTCTCTATCTCTCTCTCTCTCTCTCTCTCTCTCATGTTTCAATTTCTTCTACCCCCGTATATGCTATTGCTTATGTTTGACCAGATGCGTAAACATATATCTTCTCCCACCACCGGTTGAAGACACACCAAGTCAATAAAATATAAAACAAAGAAAAATAAAAATTTTCCTTTGCTTCAGGTACAACGGAAGAAGATAGAATGACCAAAGAAGGAACCCAACCTCCTCTTCTTCCGTTGTACCCGGAGGTTGGTGTAACACCAGTTGTTTTAACCTTGATTTTTTAATCTTTTAATGTATTTTAATCGTTATTTTAAGAATCCTGTGTATTTTTAGTATTTTAACATTATCATTTTATCATTTTTCAGACTGATGATTCACATTTTCATGTGTGAAACGTTTCTTAATGAATAAATCTTTTTTTAAAAAACATCCATGTGTCTTCGGCTTTCCTGAATTGATGTTTGAGGATCATACTGCAGATAATATATATATATATATATATATATATATATATATATATATATATATATATATATATATATATATATATATATATATATATATATATATGTATATATATGCATATATATATATATATATATATATATATATATATATATATATATGTTATATATATGCATATATATATATATATATATATATATATATATATATATATATATATATATATATATATATGTATATATATATATATATATATATATACATATATATATCTATATATATATATATATATATATATATATATATACATACATACATTACATACATACATACATACATACATGTGTATATTCATATGTATATATAGATCCTCTCTCTCTCTCTCTCTCTCTCTCCCTTTGAACTGATGCAATTTCTGATCCCGGTAACACAGACCTCAACATTTTTTGCGGCTCCAACAAAGGTTCATTGGCGTAACAGTTAACTGATGCAGTTCTCTATAAATGCTTTATTCTATTGCCCGTTGGAGTCATTTATGCGAGATAAATTTAGTAAAACGGTTCCTACGGTTGCTGTCCGACGTCACGGTTTGAGATAGATATATATAATATATATATATATATATATATATATATATATATATAAAATAATATAATATATTATATATTATATATAATATATTTTATATATATATAATATAGATATATATATATATATATATATTCTATATACTTATCTAATATATATTATATATAAAACGAGCTAATATCCCATGCCAATGGATTGTTATAAGCCAGCGGATGTTTGCAGATCGATTTCGAGGAAGAGCAGACGGATCAGTGTCTCCCATTACCCCAAATTCTATAAGAGAGAGAGAGAGAGAGGAGAGAGAGAGAGAGAGAGATGGACTTCGTTTGAGATGCAAATTCCTTTCCACAGAAAGAATATTTAAGGCTCTTTAACTCCGGTGCCCTTTCGGTTCAGGTAAAAATCACTAGATTGGAAGATACTTTTAGAAGTTGAATATAGCAAAATTTTTTATTACCTGGAGATTACCGAGAGATTTTTCTCCAGTTTTTTTCTAAATTTTTCTCATATCTGTGCCTGAGGTCGCTG
>NC_087200.1:217103846-217109540 GCF_015104395.2 Macrobrachium nipponense
TCATTATCAGCAACGGTTCCAGAATTTCAGATTCCTATAAGGGAAGATATGCCCTGGGGGAGGAAGGAGGAGGAGGTTAAATATGCATGTTTGCCTGATATTTCGTCATCGTCTTCACATTATTATTATTATTATTATTATTATTATTATTATTATTATTATTATTATTATTATTATTATTATTATTATTATTATTATTATTATTATTATAAAATCAAGGCTTCATTTTCATATATTAAGCATATACAAGTTTATTAGTGACTGTCTTTCCTAAAATATAAACAATCACTTTGCTTGATATGTGTGGCATGTGCTAAAGAAAGCCCCCCCCCCCCCCCCACTATCTCTCTCTCTCTCTCTCTCTCTCTCTGCTCTCTCTGGGTCTCTCTCTCTCTCTCTCTCTCCTCTCTCTCTCTCTCTCTCGCTGCATTTGTTTTAACATATAAACTTTTTCCTTTTTATATAAAAAAACAATATTAGCATTCTAATCATGGAAAAGCAGCCTCAATTTTTAAATGACTTAAACGGAGCATCATTTCATAAATAGAAGTAACACCATTTTATGCATTTTTTTGTGCTTTGCCGAAATAAATAACCTTTGACAGCAAATCACTTAATCCAAAGGGACATTAGTTATTTATTAAAAACCGTTAATGTATCGTGGGCGATAAGCCTTTCATGAAAGGCTTAACAAAAAATGAAACTCTGTGCTATGATGAAAGCACAAACTGAAGGAGAAAAGTCGAGACGTATTTGTAAAGATGAGCAGCTGCTCTGAGCAGGTCAGGTCAAAGGAATGTGCTTAGCTGCTATTTACATTATTCTCTCTCTCTCTCTCTCTCTCTCTCTCTCTCTCTCTCTCTCTCTCTCTCTCTCTCTCTCTCTCTTTACTTAACAAGGAATAATGTTTAACATTTTAACATGAGAGTACGTTTAGGAAAAGAGGTAAGATTCAGGAGGTATGATTTGGGATATATTCATTTTTCCCTGTATTTATTTCTTCATTTGAAAAGGTTTGAATATCTGTATCAATCTCACGACTAAAGTAATAAGCATAGCCATCTATTTTATAAGGATAAATAATTATCTCTCTCTCTCTCTCTCTCTCTCTCTCTCTCTCTCTCTCTCTCTCTCTCTCTCTCTCTTTCAATCATAGTTCATAACGATGTATTCTTTAAGTGCATAAAGAATATAAAATCCATACAGATTTTATTTCCACTTTTCCCCAAAAGTAAACAGTACAATTAATCGTCTAATTTAAAATGTTCCAGAATTATGATGAATCCAGGAAAATTGATTTATCATAGCGAAACTCTGTATTTTGTATGTGATCAATCGCTTCGACATTTGTCATCATTATGTGCCACGAAACAATCCAAATAGTAATTCCAATAGTAATAAACATAAAAATTTGCACTTGGGTATCGTTCCCAATCTGCAAGAGGTAAAATATGGATTTTTGTTCATTTTCAAATGGTCTACGTTTATTTTCCAAAAGTGCTATGCATGACTCAAATATTAGTTAACTCTAGTTGTCACCAAGCTATTAGAATTTAATATTAACATAGTTTACAACAAATATTACTGTAGCTACAATACTAACTTGAAAAGTAATGTTACGCTTATCATATGGAGAATAACTTTATTCACAAAGTTAACTTATTCATAATGCTTGTATCATTACAACTCATGTTAAGAAATTATGTATCTATCAAATAATGATAAGTTGCTATACTTATTAATATTTAGCTGGTAAGACGTTATTAAAAATAATACAATAATTACAACGCATTATGAAAACGTATGATTGAATTGGGCATGATAGAAATCACTAGACTTATTAATATTATACTGATTATACTTATAGAAAGTAATTTAGCAGCTGAAAAATCCCTCAGTACGTGTTTCAAGTATTTTCCATATAAGTTGATTCTTTTACCAGTGCATAAAATAAACTATCAGTTTTGGGGCTAAAGATATCTATAATTATATATATGTCTAGTAGTGTTTCGCTTGATTCTCTCTACAGCTGTGTCCAATTGTCTACTGTGTCATGAAAACGCACCAAATGTAGACAGCACTGATGACCTCAAATAAATGTCACACTTGCGCTATGGGTGGGTGTAGCTTCAGTCAGAGGATAAATAAAAGATGAATATTATAAAGGCATTCGAAAAGTATAGGAAAACTACGCAATTACAAACTTGTATATTTTATCATAAAAATAATTACTTTTACCTCGGTTTAAGTAATATAACGACTTCATTGCTAAATACATTATGATATATTATTCAGATCTTCCACAACATCTTATGATATAATTGACTATGATTACAAATACTTGCAAGATTCACACATTATGTCATGCAAATCTTTGCTAATGGACTGCAGTGAGAAAGAACAATGCAAACTCTCTCGGATAATTTCTCTTCCAGGGAAGACGTGAGTCATAAGAAAGCCATTTGGGAAATTATCCTCTTCAAGAATGAGTAAACACATCGAGGAAACAAGCAAAGACACCAGAGATAGAAAGTGGAAAGAGAGACGTAAATGGGAAAGAGAATTAACTACAATCGGTGAATGCAGCCTTTAGGGTTGGCAAAGTCTATTTCAATCTGATAGACTAATTGAGGCAGGGGAAATCTGGCGAGGTTAGTGGAAATGTCTCAACAGAAAGTATAGAATTTGCTTGTTCGTTCTTCTCCATAAATCCAGCAACTTCTGGAGACCACACAAATGTAAGAATGATAGTCGCTACTTCAGTACCATAGGAATCAACATTGAGGTTAAAACGTGAATCAGTTATGTATTTATATTCAAACAAAACAATACAATCTGGAGTGTAGGATAAAGCTGGAAAAGAAGGAAAAAAGAAGGCACATTTATAAAATGAAGTGAGCAAGAGAACTCGACACTTTTTCGTGCTCAGTAAGACGACGGAGAGCAATCTGGCATGGCTCGTTATTATATACAGACGTTCCAGTTAATTCTCCTGGACTGGAAATTGGGCCGTTGCTGTAACCATAAAGAAGCAAAGTAAGGAATATACTGGTCTCGTAAAGAGCTTTATATTTCCTGCTAAAGAATCTTAATGGGAGGGTCGAGTCTCAGTGGACTTCGTTCCTCATAGCTTTAGATTAAAATTTAAGAATCTTTCTTTGAAGTTTATGTATCTGATCGAGTTCTTCCCATCACCATTTTCAGATATTTGCACTAGTTATTGAAGTTTCTCGTCACAGTCACCGAATAAGGCTAATATGCATTTTGCAGGCATACCTAACAAATTATCCACAACATTGCCAGTGGTTACCCATTCTTATCCATAGCTAATCTCTTCCACAAAAACACTAAACGCTCTTTAATCAATACTTCCACGCATGTGTCCTAATTTGCATACTCATTAATATCCCATCATCATCATAACTCTACAGATCTATGGGCAATACAGTTTACTTTCTACATTCAAGTTTCTTACAACTATATTGAACAGGAACACGCATCAAGAACAGTGCTTTCATTCTTGTCTAACTATAAGGCAGCTGTCGTTTCTCATTATAGTGTTATCATAGTACTTTCAAGTTATTCTTACTCAAATAATATTCAGGTAGTATTTTGTACTGCACCTGTATATCTGTGCGCCTTATACAATTTACAATCATTTTGGCACCTGTCAAGTTATTTGTATATAGAGAGAAATAATCGGTGGTACATTGTAAACTCTAAAGAAAATTACATATAAATTTACTCTAGTGTATACCTGACAGAGAGAGAGAGAGAGAGAGAGAGAGAGAGAGAGAGAGAGAGAGAGAGAGAGAGAGAGAGAATGTTTATCAGAATCCCATTTTAATCTCCACTAAAGGTTTACACCAACGGCGTGTAAATTCGGCTGGTAATGGCAGCCTGGAGAGGAGATCAGAGGATTGAAAACTAGTTCGTAATCCATATCCTGTTCGGAATTACCTTTCCTTTTTATTTCTGTTGTATAAAAAAAACCTGACTTTAATTAACTGCTATCCGAAGCCAACACCTGACGAGTCAGTTTGCGTATTTTGCTGTGAGGTGTGTACACGCATGTATGTGAAATGGAGTATGTGTGTGCGTGTGTGTCTGTGTACGTGTGTGTCTGTGTGTCTGTGTGTGTGTATGCCTGTGTGAGTGTGTATAAGATATATAAGCAAATGTTTGTGTATATACGTTTATTGAATGTATTATTGGGCATAAAGTTCAAATAATACATTCGCCCAAAAAAAAATATATATTATATACAATATTTTACATTTTCGTCACCAGTACTGGATCAGCATTAAGAAGAGTTCAAAAGTACTTTAGAAATTCCTCTGATGAAAAACTCCCTGTATATAAATCAAAACAGTTTGAATAAATCCATTACTCCTCATATGTATGTAAAAAAAAAGTTATGAACAGCGTCAAAAACAATGCATACATGAATATAAACGGTGGTTCCTCTTTGCGTTCACCTATATTTCAGATATCTGTATCGTTCAAAACATGTTGGGCAACAACTGACAGCCAATGCTGTCGTCGTTACAGGTATCACTCGCGATGCAATGTTATTATCCTTTTATGCAACGGCAAGTGAACAATTATTTTTATGGAAATCCCTCGTCGTATCCTGATTAGCCAGTGAGATTATATTACTGCAGTGAATTTAATTTATACTTGCATCAGTTAACAAAGCGAATAATTCCTTTGCATTAAGTCATGGTCGTAATATTATATATATATATATATATAATATATATATATTATATATATTTATATATATATATATATATATTTATTATATATATATATATAATATATATGCACATATACGTGTGTGTGTGTGGGTGTGAGTATATGTGTAAGTCGATATATTTACTGATTATTTAAAACTGACATAACAAGCAGCCAATTCGATACTTACACAAAGAAAGCATTGCATTGCCTTTATTTATTTTGTTTCCTTTGATGGACTATCACTTGCCAGAATGATAAATACCAATGTTTACAATTTAATAGACTTTAAAAGTCTAACCCAATACAGCAATTCTTCCAATGGATGGTCACAATGATCAAAGAAAAATCTCTCAAATTCTTCGTGATCATCTGAACTTTTAAAAGAGTGACAGTGAAGAGTAGAGAATGAAATGTAAACATTGCAACGGGGATTGATGCCGGCAGTAGCATACGTAGGTAATCTCCTTTCTTTTCAAATGGTCGTGCTATATTTTAGAACTGTATTTCATTACTGCCTGCTCTTTACTTGGCATTGTTGGGAAAGATGAGCTTTCTAGACATGTTTTTTTTACCATTAGAAATTATTATTATTTTTTTGTTTAGGTTGGAAATACATCTTTTGAGGACTACTTTTAGGTTAGAATAATTTTACAGTACAGGAATGTAACGAAGTTCAGATAAGAGAATAAATTCAGAGATATTTTTGAAGAAAATATTTTTTTGTCTCTCTCAGCCATCCGCGTATAAGGTGAAACAGGATGTCGTGATAAAACCACTGTCGTGAATATACCTCTGGATATTTTGTTATATATCCTATATATATATATATATATATATAATATATATATATATATATATATATATATATATATATATAATATACATACATATATATATATATCTATATATATATATATATATATATATATATATATATATATAATATAGAGAGAG